>NW_021604702.1:1284973-1402617 GCF_004785775.1 Grammomys surdaster | reverse complement strand
TCTCTCTCTCTCTCTCTCTCTCTCTCTCTCTCTCTCTCTCTCTCTCTCTCTCGGTTTTTGTTTTTGTTTTTGTTTTTTTTTTTCTCTTTTATGATGGAAGCCAGTTCCAAGATGGAATAGGTTTGGCCTCAAATCTATAAATCTGAAAGCCTGTGTTTCTTTCAGGATGATGCTCTTCTGAGAAAGAGCTCTCAGATAGTCAGCTCCATGCCACTTTATCACATAGTTGCTCAAGAGAAAGAAATGTTCCTGGGGAGGCTGGCAACTGGAGGACTGACTAAATGTCGCTTACTCAAATTTTATAGAAGTCAGTATATTTGGTGTATAATTCTCAAAGAAAATGCTGCTGTGTCCAGTGATGCTCATCTTGAGCTGTGAACTTACAAAAGTCTGCTGTTATTTTCCTGGTGAGGTATTCTAATGTTGGTCTTTATGGGTGGGGCACCTTACTATTCATTACTTCTAGAAAATATATAAGGGGAAATTGAAACACATATGTCCATTGCACACACTTCTCACAGGCAAAAGCTATCAAGGGCATTACACAGCATTATAGTGATCTGGTAAATTTTGTTGTGTGTTTGAGAAGGGGAAAGCCTATTGATTTTCTGTGTTCAAGGACTCCTTCACAGTGGTGCCTGAAAGACAATGATTAGTGGCATTTGATTGAGCAGTTAGGGCAATAACTATGAAAGAACTCATAGAGAAACAACATCCTTTCTAGAATATGTTATACTTAGAAGGGGGAATGTGTCTTCCCAAATGCAATCAAAATAGCCAATGGAAACATAAGAACTCCTTTTCTTTCCCAACACAGTCTCATGATGGCTTTGAATGGTACCAACTCACACTGAACTAGCAGCATGTATTCACATTTTATGTTAACCCAAACAATGGCTTCTCCTGCTAAAAAACAATTGATAATTCATTTTTATAATGCTTTCTTAATAATCACAACTGCAACTATTGATGAATATTTCTAGTTTAATATCCAGAGCTTACATTTCATCTGAAAAACAAATAAACAAAGAAACAAAACTAGCTTCTGTTCAGGTTTAAAAGAAAAAAATAAATAATAAATGAAAACATTCTTTGAATGAGGGACATCTGTGTTGTTTCCAGCTTCTGGTTATTACAAATAAGGCAGCTACAAACATGGTAGAGCATGTGTGCTAGTGCTATGGTGGGGCATTTTGGGCATATGCTCAAGAGTGGCACTCTTTGCAGATGATATGATAGTACATATAAGCGACCACCACAGTTCTACCAGAGAACTCCTACAGCTGACAGAAAACTTCAGCTAAGTGTCAGGATATAAAATTAATTCAAACAAATCTGTAGCCTTCCTTTACACAAATGATTATCAGGCTGAGAAAGAAATTAGGGAAACAACACCCTTCACAATAGCCACAAATAGTATAAAATATCTTGGTATAACTCATACCAACCATGTGAAACATCTGTATGACAAGAACTTCAAATTCCTTTAAAAAAAATTCAAAGGAGACCTCAAAAGATGGAAATACCTCCCATGCTCATAGATTGGTAGGATTAACATGGAAAAAATGGCCATCTTACCAAAAGGAACCTTAGATTCAATGTAATCCCCATGAAACTTGCAACAGAATTGTTCACAGACATGGAAAGAACAATTCTCATCTTCATATGGAAAAACAAAAAAACCAGGACAGCCAAAACTACTCTCAACAAGCTAAGAACATCCAGAGGAATCACCATCCTTGAGGGAAGGAATTTAATGTGGACACCCTATTTAGGGTAGAACATTCCAAGGTCTCTCACTCTTTGCAGATTTTCTGACTAGTGGTCTCTTTGTTCCCATCTGCTGGAAAAGGAAGTTTCTCTCTTGTTCACTGAGTAAGGCATTGCTCTTTGAGTATAGCAGAATGTGATTAGTAGTCATTTTATGTCTACATTCTTTTCATAGGAAAAGAATTTTCCACTAGGTAACTGGCCTGTCTAGTCTCAAGCTCTTGGCCATTCAATCAGTTTCAGAAATGGGTCTTATCTCATGGAATAGGCCTTAAATCCCTCAATCTTTTGCCTCAATAGTACCACTGCATCTTAGAAGTAGGTTTTGTTTGTTTGTTTGTTTGTTTTGTGTGTTTTTTTGTTTTTTGTTTTGTTTTCTTTTGTTTTGTTTTTTAGCTTGATTGCTGTTTATCTTTCTTCCTTGGTTGTATACAGAGTACCTTCCCATACAAGTGCATACAGTAAAGGTGATAGTTCTAGGTATGCATCTGATTGACTTGTCCATTTTTAATGAATTGTATAGGTGATGTATTCAGTATTTGGGCTTTTCCACTAAGTTTGTTGTGGGCAACTGATAACCTGGACAATACTCTGCTTTGTTTGGGTATAACCTTTGACTAAGAAATTTATTCTATGAAACATATTTATTCCCAGTACTGGATGTTTCATTTAGTGATGAGAAATATCTAGTTGGGGCTAGTTTTCTACTGATATTTGGCAATTGCATTTAGATCTCTTTCATACATGTAAATATTTTAGGGAGTTTTTACTGTATTAGGTTTCCATACAACCCCTCAAATGTCTAAGATACTATAAGCTAAAGAATTTCTGTCATTATTCTTTTTAGCCTGAAGAAATTTATTTATCTGTTCTCAACTTTGTCTCTTTCCACAGTTGTCCTTATCCAACTGTAGTTTTCCTTGATTATTTAATTTTTGTTATTCCTTTTACTTCAATACTTCGATTTTTCTCAGTAAAGTATATAAAACCAATTTCAATGTGCTAATCTTGGTCTGATTTAACTTATAGAACAATGAAGACTTCTTTGGTTGTTTTCATTAATTACTTAATTTGCTAAGTGAAGATTTCATTCAAATCTGGTAATTTTCTAGTTGACTTAATTTTTAAGAATATTGTACCATTTCTTGGTTACTCTTGCATTTACGTTAAGTAAATCAATTGTTTGAAACATTCTATTTAAAACATTTTGAGTGATATATTTTTTAATGTGAAAATTCTTGTCCTTTTTTTGATTTTATCAGACAGTTATTTTTGTTTTACTAAGGGTTGATAGATTTATTGAAGAGTAATTGTTAACAATTAAGATTTATATTTATGCATGACAAATTCAAAGTCAAAGAAAATTTTTCTTGAAAATAAGAAATGTGTTAGTCTTCTAACAACTAACTCTTACATTGTGTCTTGAATAGGCTGAGATGGTATTTTTTTTTAATTGGATATTTTATTTATTTACATTTCAAATGTTATCCCCTTTCCAAATTTCCCCTCTGGAAACTCCCTATCCCATCCTCCCTTCCCCTGCTTCTACGAGGGTGTTCAACCACCAACCCACCCACTCCCATATAATCACCCTAACATTCCTCTACAATGGGGCATCAGACCTTCACAGGACCAAGACCAAGGGCCTCCCCTCTCATTGATGCCAGATAAGGCCCCTTCAGCTCCTTCAGTTCTTTTCCTAGCTCCTCCACTGTGGTTCCTGTGCTCAGTTTGATGGTTGGCTGTGAGCATCCCCATCTGTATTGATCAGGATCTGGCAGAGCCTCTTAGGAAGCAGCTGTATCAAGTTTCTGTCAGCAAGCACTTCTTGGCACCAGCAATAGTGTCTGAGTTTGGTGTCTGCATGTGGGATGGATCCCCAGCTGGGGTAGTCTCTGGATGGCCTTCCTTCAGTCTCTGCTCCACTCTTTGTCCTTGTATTTCTTTTAGACTGGAACAATTCTGGGTTAAATTTTTTTGAGATAGGTGAGTGGCCCTATTCCTCAACCAGGCGGCCATACCTAACCTCAAGATATGGTCTCTAGAGGTTCTCCCTCCCCTTTGAGGGGTATGTCAACTAATGCTTTCCCCGTGAGTGGCTGAGAGACTCTTGCTTTCCTGGTATCTGGGACTTTCTTGTTGCTACCCCCAGCTCCCCATCCCCCGTTGCTACATAACTCTCTTCAGTTTCCTGACCCTCATTCTGTACAACTACTCCATTTCCTCCCATACCTGAGTCTGCCCCTCGTCCATCCCCCCCCCTTTTCTTTTGCTAACAAGTCCCACTACCCTCATCTTTTCTTGATTATTTTGTTCCCCTTTCTAAGTAAGACTGAAACATGCACTCTTTGGTCTTTTTTCCTCTTGAGCTTCATGTGGTTATTCCATGCTCTTTGTCTAATAGCCACTTATCAGTAAGTACATACTATGTATGTTCTTTTGTGACTGAGTACTTCACTCAAGAAAATATTTTCTAGATTGGTCCATTTGCCTGTGAATTTCATGAAGTCATTGTTTTTAGTAGCTGAATTGTGTTTAGTAGCTCTATTGTGTAAGTATACCACATTTTCTATATCCATTCCTCTAATGAAGGACATCTGGGTTGTTTTATAATGGCTGCTCCAGCTTGTTTCTTTAAAACATTTGCTTGGAAAATTGTTTTCCAGCCTTTCACTCTGAGATAGTGTCCATATTTGTCATTGAGGTGTGTTTCCTGTATGGTGCAAAATGCTGGGTCCTGTTTACATATCTAGTCTGTTAGTCTATATCTTTTTATTGGGGAATTGAGTCCATTGATATTAAGAGATATTAAGGAATAGTGATTGTTGCTTCTGTTATTTTTTTTTTTTGTTAGAGATGGAATTATGTTTGTTTGGCTATCTTCTTTTGAGTTTGTTGAAAAAAAGATTACTTTCTTGGTTTTTCTAGGGGGTAGTTTCCCTCCTTGTGTTGGCGTTTTCCATCTATTGTCCTTTTGTAGAGCTAATTTGTAGAAAAATATTGTGTAAATTTGGTTTTGTCATGGAATATCTTGGCCTCACCATCTATGATAATTAAGAGCTTTATTTGGTATAGTAGCCTGGGTTGGCATTTGTGTTCTCTTAGGGTCTTTATGACATCTGTCCAGGATCTTCTATTTTTCATACTGTCTGTTGAGAAGTCTGGTGTAATACTAATAGGTCTGACTTTGTATGTTACATGACCTTTTCCCCTACTACTTTTAATATTCTTTCTTTTTTTTTTTTGCAGATTTTTGTTTTGACTATTAAGTGACAAGAGGTATTTCTTTTCTGGTCCAATCAATTTGGAATTCAGTAGGCCTCTTATATGTTTATGAGGATCTCTTTCTTTAGGTTAGGGAATTTACTTCTGTTTTTTTGTTGAAGATATTTTCTGGCCCTTTAATTTGGAAATCTTTGCTCTCTTCTGTATCTATTATCCTTTGGTTTGGACTTCAGATTGTGTCCTGGATTTCCTGGATCTTCTGTGTTAGGAGATTTTTACATTTTGCATTTTCTTTGATTGTTGTTTCAATGTTTTCTATGGTATCTTCTGCACCTGAGATAATCTCTTGTGTCTCTTGTATTCTGTTAGTGAGGCTTGTGTTTATGACTCCTGATCTCTTTCCTAGGCTTTCTATCACCAGGATTTTCTCACTTTGTTGTTTCTATTTCCATCTTTCAATTCTGGATGGTTTTGTTCAATTTCTTCACCTGTTTGGTTGTGTTTTCCTGTAATTCTTTAAGGTATTTTTATGTTTCCTCTTTAAGGGCTTCTACCTGTTTACCTGTGTTCTCCTGTATTTCTTTAAGGGAGTTATTTTTTTTTCTTAAAATCTTCTATCATGTTTAGATGTGATTTTTAAATCAGAGTCTTGCTTTTCCAATGTGTTGGTGTATCCAGGGCTTGCTCAGGTTGGAGAACTGGATTCTGATGGTACCAAGTAGCCTTAGTGATTGTTGCTTATGTTTTTGCCCTTTCCTGTCACCATCTGGTTATCTCTGGTGTTAGCTCATCTTGCTGACTCTGTCTGTGGCTTGTCCTTCCTGTAAGCCTGTGTGTCAGCCCTCCTGGGGACCAGCTCTTTCAAGGTGGAATTTGGGTATGGACAGTTTTGGCACAGGGTCATCTCCTGGGGCAGATGGAAACCAGAAACATCCTGTCCAAGGTTGATCCTAAGTTTCTGTGTCCTGAGGGCTCCAGGAATGTCCCTCTTGGTCCAGGTATTTGAGCAAAAGTTGTGGTCTTAACTATGCTCTCAGGTGTTTCAGCACTCCTGGGAGACCAGTACTTTCCTGACAGGATTTGGGTACAGAGAGCTGTGGCACAGGGTCAGCTCTGGGCAGAGATGGATACTGGAAGGATTTAGCTGATATTTCAATTTTAATTCTAATGAATAACTATTTCATGATTGTTACAAGATTTGTTTTTCTATTTTACAAATTTTTTGTTTAACTTCTCATAATGATTCAACAGAAAAAAAATTATTTGGTTTTTCTGGGGATTAACTCAAGGACATGAGCAAAAAGAAGAGTGTAGAAGGAAGGTTATTCCAAATCAAAGATGCATTACAATATCTTACAAAAACACAATAGTTGCAAACCAATTCATAATATAATTTTTAAAAAATGATTTGAAAACAGATACCCCACATGAGTGATCAATGCTTTATCTTGTTGAAAGACACTGATTACCTTTCAATAAGTTATCAGTCATGAAGAACTCAGAGGCATACAAGGAGGTACAAGCTCTTGCAGGTTACCCAAAATCCTGGGATAGTCCCTACAGTTGAATATATCAAATAATTTGATTCCATATATAAATGAATGAATCTTAAATTGGTAAGGAAAATTTCTTTCTTCCTAGTTTTCATAGCATGTGATAGGCAGGCTAACCAAGCAAGACAAAATAAAATATAATAAGATAAAGCAAAAAACATCATACTGAAATGAGGCAAGGAAGGCCATAAAAGGAAGTGATTCTGAAGTTCAGCCTCAAGAATCAGAGATCCCCTTGGTCTCACACTCAGGAGTCCCATAAACATACTAAGCTAAAAGCTATGTTATACACACTGCGAACCTCATGGTGACTCAGGCAGGCACAATACTTGCTGCTTCAGTCTCTGTGAGTTCATATGTGTCTTGCTTAGCTGATTCATAGTGGCTTGTTTTCCTGATGTCAACTGTATCCTTTGACTCTTACATTCTGCTTCCTCTTCTGTTGGGTTTCCTGATCTCTAAGGGGCAGTATTTGATGGAGATATCCCATTTAGAGATTTGTGTTCTAAGGACTCTCTTTTGGTGGAGTGTCTAGGTGTGGCTTTCTGTATCTTTCTGCTGGAGGAAGCTTCATGAATGATGACTGCATAAGGTACTCGCCTATTCAGTAGGGTTTTGTTTTACCCAAGACCTCTGGGCTATTAAGTCTGTAGTTCTTGTTTATGCAAAGGTTTTTTACTTATGGAGTGCTCCTTAATTCACATCAGACATTGGTTGACTACTTCCACAAGTTTTACAACATCATTGCCTTGGTATACCTTACAAGCAGCACATACTGTAGGTCAAAAGTGATGTTTGTGTTTCATTGTTGGTAGCCTGCAGGGTAAATTCCTGAACCAAATGCATCAGAACATAGGTATGGGAGCTTCATGTAAGTACCTGTAGAAATTCTTGATGTTCAATAAGTTGTATGGGTGTTATCCTCAGAAATAGGCCCCCTCTTTCAGTTTGTAGAGAAGAAAAAGTATCTGAGCAACATTTTAGGTTGTTTGGAAATTTTCGTCTTACATACTTGGGCAATAACTCAGTTAAATGTAACCCAGTGCTGCTACTGCAAGCCTCATTTGGTAACAAGAGATGGCTAGTTAAGACATCAAATCTCCCATTATTAGAAGACCTCATGAGAACTGCTTTCATATATTGTGGTAAGTTTTCTCTGCCCTAGGTTCCTGTATCATCCCTCAAGTACTTATTAACTCCAGCTGTCTCTCCCATCTACTCTATATCCTTGTCCACTCTCCACCTGATCCTCCTGTTCCCGGAATAAGTAAGATGACTGTGAATCCTACTGATTCATGAACATGGGACATCTTTTCTTCTTCTAAATTCTTCTAAGATCGAAAACACAAGTGATAGGACATACTGGCAATGATATGGAATAAGGTGAATATTCATTCATTGCCTGCCCTCTGGCTACCTATAAAATTTATTTTTCCTTTTGAGGGAGCTCCATATGTCCATGCTAGTTACTTCCTCTATATGTAGCCTCTTTGAGTCTATAGACTGTAGTTTGGTTATCATTTATTTAATGTCTAATATAATATCCACATAAAAGTGAATATATGACATATTTTGGGGGGTCTGAGTTATTTCATTTAGAATAATATTTTGTAATTCCATCAATTTGTCTGTAAATTTCATGTCATTTTTTAAATCGCTGAGTAAAACCTCATTGTTTTCTTCCTCCATTCTTCTATTGAGGATTATCTAGGTTGTATCCAGTTTCCAGATATTATGAACAATGCAACACATACATCAATGAACATAGTTGAGCAATAATTTTTGTGGTAGAATGGAGCATCCTTTGGCTATATACACAGGAGTGGTATAGTAAAATCTTTAGGCATAATGATTTCTGAACTTCTGGTAAAACAACTCACTGATTTCTATAGTGGAAGTACAAGTTAACACTCCCATCAGCAATGGAAGAGTATTCACCTTATTCCATATCATTGCCAGCATGTCCTATCACTTGTGTTATTGATCTTAGAATATGTCACCTGCTAGTAGATAAATAGGATTCACAGTAATCCTGGCCATATTAACAAAAGCAATCTACATTGTCAATGGATTCCTCCTCAATATTCCAACATGATTATTCACAGACATTGAAAGAAAAAATTCAACTTCATTTAAAACAACAACAAACAAACAAAACCTGGCATAACTAAAACAATCCTGAAGAATAAAGAGTGCTAAAGATGTCTTCATTCTGGATTTTGTGATTTACTACAGAAACATAGTAATGAAAATCACAAGTACTGGCAGAAAATGAGACATATTTAACAATGTAATTGGATTGAAGGTTTAAACATAAATCTATACATCCACAAACATCTGACTTTGATCAAGAAGCCAGAAAAGCATGATGGAGGAAAAAATGATCTTCAGCAAATTTTATCGGCCATACTGGAAGAATGTCAATAAGTTAATGATCATCGCCCTTTACAAAACTGAAGTCCAAGTTGATCAAATATCTCAAAACTAAACCAAAAGCAATGAAACCAAACCGAATCAAACCAAATTAAGCCAAAAACAAAACAAAACAAAACAAAAACAGATGCAGTGAACCTGATATGTAAGATAGTCTTAAACTCTTTGGCACAGAAGAAGACCTTATGAATAGAATATCAGTAGTATATGCCTTAAGACCAACAATTAATAAATGGGATTTCCTGAAATCAAAAGCTTCTATGGGGCAAAGAACATGTATGGGGCAAAGGCAAAATGTCAGACTACACAAATATTTTTTAAAACTCCATAAGTGAAGAGAACTAACATAAAATATATATAAAGAACTAAAAAATTAGATAGAAAAAACACAACTAATCCAATTAAAAAATAGGTTACAAATCTAAACAAAATTCTTGATAGAGGATGCTCAAATGACTGACAGTCAAAGAAATATTTAACATTCATAGTCATCAGGGAAATACAAATTAAAATTACTTTTTGAAATTTCATCATATGTTTATTATAAATTTACTTTAAATATACTTTACAACAAAATTTTATTAGGTAATTACTTTAGTCACATTTAAAAAGTTTAATGTATAGCCCAATTTCTTAGTTATGGTTGTATTGCTATGAACAGACACCATGACTAGTGCAAGTCTTAGTAAGGACAAAATTTAATTGGGGCTAGCCTGCAGGTTCAGAGGTTCAGTCCATTATCATCAAGGCAGAAACATGGTGACATCCAGTGAGGCATAGTGCAGGAGAAACTGAGAAAAGAGTCAAAAAACCCACAACCACAAAGACACACCATGTCTAACATGGATACACGTTTTAATAGTGGCATTCCCTGGGCCAAGCATATACAAACCATCACACCCAGTCTGGTTTTAAATTTGCAAACCTCTTGCTTCTATTTTTTAAAATATAGTCTAGCAATGCATGCCATCACAACCTTCACAGGGAAGAAAATTAGGAAAGGGTTTATTCAGCTGACACTTCTATACTGCTGTTCATCTTCAAAGAAAGTCAGCACAGGAACTCAGACAGAGCAGGAACCTGGAGGCAGAAGCTGATGAAGAGGCCTTTGAGGGGAGATGCTTACTGGCTTGCTTCCCATGGCTTGTTCAGTGCACACACACACACACACACACACCAAACAGAGAAGCGAGGGTTGTGGGGAGACAGAGACAGAAAGGGAGATAAAGGAAGAGAGGAAAACCATATCAATACCAACACCAACAAATGAATAAGAATAAAAATTATTGGTCATTGATATCAATCCAAATCAATGGAATAAAGTCCACACTAAAAGACAGACTAAGATTGGATGCAAAAACAGGATCCATCCTTCACATAAGAACAAAACTCCAACATCAAAGATAGACATTTTCTCTGAGTAAAAGATTAGAAAAAGATTTTCCAAGCAAATTGACATAAGTAGCAAACTGGTCTAGACATTCAAATATCCCAAAATGAACATCAAACTAAAATTAATCAAGGGAATAACACTTCATTTTTATTGAAGAAAATGTTAACTAAGATGGGTTTTCAGTTTTTAAAATTATGCCTCAATTACAAGACCACCCACATTTGTAAAGAAAACAATATGAAAGCTTAAACTGCCCATGAACCCTCACACATTGGAAGTGATAGATTTCAATACCATACTCTCACTAACAGATAGGTCATTCAAACAAAAACTAAACAGAAAAATACTGGGTAGAAATACTGGCGCTAATAGAAACTACAAAGTAAATGGATATAACAGATGTCTACAGAACATTTGAAATAAACACAAAAGAGTATACTTTCTTTTCAGCACCTCACAAAATGATTTCCAAAATTGACCACATACTCAGATACAAAGCAACTCTCAAAAGATTCAAGAAAACAAATATACCCTGTTCATCCTTTCAGGATACCACAGATTAAAGCTAGATTCTAACAACAACAGCAATCTTACATAGTCAAAGAAAGTTAATAACTCTCTACTGAATAATAAATGGACCAAGAGAGAAAAAAGTCAGGAAAGAAATTAAAGAATTTGTATAATTTGAGGAGAAATACACAATATACCCAATCTTATGAGGCACAATGAAAGTGGTACTAAGAGGAAATTTTATAGCATGAAGTACCTACATAAAAACAAAACAAAACAAAAACAAAAAGCCCCCCAAAACCCACCACCAACAAAACAAAACAAAACAAAACAAAACAAAATAAAAACCATCCTATAAGCAAATTAACAGCACACACCTTCAAGCTTTAGAACAAAAAGGGCAAGCAAACAGTGCTTAAATGAATAAAATAGAAGTAATGAGAACAATACAAAGAATTAGTGAAATCAGTTTTTGTTGCTTTTCCTTTTCCCTTTCCTTTTTTCTTCTTTTTTCCTTTTTTTTTGAAAATCAACTGGTACAAAATCTAATTACACCAATTTAACAAAATCAGATACAAAATGGGAGCATAACAAAGAAAGCCAAAAACATTAGCATACATGTTAAGGAACTATACTCCGTAAAAATCTAAAGAAATGAAAATGTCTTGGGCTTTCTCTAACCAAGCAAGTGAAAAACTTGAACGGCAGAAACTTCAAGCATGTAAAGAAAGAAATTTAAGAAGATATTTGAAGATAGAACAATCTCTCATGCTCATGGTTCAGTAGGATTAACATAGTAAATATGGCTTCAAAAGGACAAACTCAAAACTCAGGATAGCTAAAACAAATTGAATAATAAATGAACTTCCAGAGGTACCACCATCCCAGATTTTAAGCTGCACTACAGAGCTGTAGCAATAAAAAAAAAAAAACACATAAAATTATAATAAAATAGACAGGTTGATCAAAAGAATAAAACTAAAGACAGAAACTTCAATCTACATACTTATGGACAGTTGATTATACATACTAGGGTTAAAAAAAAGCATCTTCAACATTAATTCTGGGACTACCTGTATGGCTGCATACAGAAGAATGGAAATAGATCTACATATGTCACCCTATTCAAAATACAAGTCCAAGTGGATTAAAGATCTCAAAATAAAATTAGACACTGAACATGTTAGAAGATAAAGTGACATATTCCTGAACACATTGTCATATGGGAAATGTCCCTGAACAGAACATTGATAGCCCAGACACTAAGATCAACAATAAATGAGACTGCAGAAACTGAAAAGCTGCTCTAAGCAAAGGGCACAGTCAATAGAACAAAATGGAAGCCTACAGAATGGGAACAGATATTTTCCAACTCCATATCTAAAAGAAGGATAATATCTAAAATATTCAAACCTCAAGAAACTGAATACTAAAACTGAACACTGTAAACCAGATAATATAATTAAAAACTGAGATATAACTGCAAACAGAGTTCTCAACAGAGTAATTTCAAATGACTGAGAAACACTTAAAGAATTGTTCAACATCCTTAACAATCAGGAAAATGGAAACCATAATGACTGTGAGATTTCATCTTACAACTGTCAGAATGGTTAAAACCAAAATCACAAGTGACAGCTCATGCTGGCAAAGATATGGAGCAAGGGAAACACTCCTTCCTCCATTGATGGTGAGAACGCAAATTTGGTATAGGTACCATGGAAACCAATAGACAGTTCTTCAAAAAACTGTGAATCAATCTACCTCAAGAGTCAGCTGTGGCACTCCTGGGCATATACTCAAAGAATGCTCCCTCCTACTACAAGAACTATGTCCACAGCAGCTTTATTCATAATAGCCATAAAATTTAAACAACCTTGATGTTACTCAAGAGAAGGATGGATAAAGAAAATATGATACATTTACACAATGGAGTATTACTCAGTCTTTTAATAGAAGTATCAGCATAAAATTGTCAGGCAATTGGAAAAAGCTAGGAAAAAATGTTTTTGAGTGAAATAAGCCAAATCCAGAAAGACAAACATTAGCAGAGATAAAAATTCATGTGAAGTTTCACCTCTAAATGAAGAGCTAGAATTATGATTTCTGAGCAAGGGAGTATCCATCTTCATGGAGGTAAGCTTCCTAGTTTCTTATCAATACCAAGTCAGCCTCAGTACATACAGACAGAAGCTGAGCCACACTAAGTGGATGCATATATCCATTATATATAGTATTATGTATTAGTGTGTAACAATAATAATTTTTGAAATAATACTATACATTCTGTACATTTGAGAGGAAGCTGGAAGGAAGGAGGTTAAAGAAAGGAGAGGAGGGATAAATTATAAAAACACAGAAAATATATATGAAATTTAATCTTTAGAAAAAACAGAAGACAATTTATCATATTGTTGCAAAGTAGTAACACATCTTAAATTTATATTTGAAAAAATATTATGTGTAATTCTTTATAATGAACACACTAATTTACCACAAAGTACACACTACTATATGTTCTAATGCAATAATAATAATAATAAACCACTAATATATATTCTAGCAACATTAAAATTCAGAAATATGTGATTGGCCCCTAAGAGCAAAATGAATGGGAAGAAGGAACTTGGCTGAGGGATACCATCAGGAGGTCAACTATAACGTCTATACAGGAGGCTAACAGAAACACAATAAAGACAGGAACCAAAATCAATATAGAAGTAAATATAAATCCACATGAAACTTTCAAAAATATTAATGTTAAATGCTAAGTCAATTATATTGCAATTTAGTTAACTAAATATTAATGCTCACTCAAATATTAACACATAGAAAAATATTATCTTAGAAATATAAATAACACTAACTGAAAAAACATTTCACATACAAAAACATTAGTTTCCTTCAGTCATGACAGGTGTTTTTTTATTTTTTGTGGTAAAGAATATTAATCACATACACATAAAGCTAATGCTGTGAGCTGTAGCAAAGAAAACCCAACATTCTAAATATTGAAAAACAAATTAAAAAATCAATTCAGTCCTTGGAGTATTTAGTAGAAGTAGTCCAGAAAAGACTTCAAGTTATAATTCAAGAGGGTACTCAAACAGACATGTGCAGAGTAGAGAATAAAATGGGATAATTTGAAGCATTCAAATTGTGGAAATAATGGGGAAAAAAGGCTCTACCACAGTGGCCCAATTGAAAGGAAATAAAACACAATATATTTTCTCATGGGCAAATCCTTATGAATAAAGTAGTCATAACTTGAGGCTAGGGATACAGCTCAGTGACAGAGGACATGGTTAGTCTGGATAGAATAATGAAAAAAAATTCATACCCGGTACATTCATAAGTGCATATACACACACGCACATACAAATACACACACATAATGGTTGTACTCTAAGAGCAGTATCTACAAAAGCTTTGTCAAAACTTACCATTTTACTTTTTTAATATCAGTACTAAGATTTTAATATCACTAACATTTTACTGGAGGTATACTTGCTTTAATTAAATAAACAGATTATTGATATTTTTATTAATTAAACTGTATTCAAATTTCCATTTCACCTATTTTTTAAAACCTTCCTAAAATTTTAAATTATCTTTAACATTTTTTAACAGTCCAGTCATTATCCTCCTACCAGTCTGTCTCTGACAGATCATCATCCCATTCCACCTCCCTCATTTCCAATAGGATGTCTCTTCCACCCTCCACCCTACCAGTCTCTCACCTCCGTGTTCTCTAGTACATTCTAGAGTGTTCCCCCCACATCCCATCCCCAAGTTTGCATATTTCCATTCATTCTGCTGGCTTATAGTGATTCTCTTCTGTTTCCCACCCCCCCAGTACCTGATTACAATCCCCCTTTTTCTTCCTCCTCTCCTCTGCTACCCAGGTCCCTCTCTCCCAGCCGGAGCCAAAAACTACCTGCTGTCCTAAGAGAACCTAGGAAGTTACCTGCTGTTCTAGAAAGCCTAGTCAATACAAGGTTAAGAAAGGACGTTCACAGGTCTCAGGTCCCAGGAACTTAAAGAACGTCTGTCATATCCTTATTGCCCTAGACCATCCCACTGTCATATGCTTATTGCCCTAGATCATCCCACTGTCATATGCTTATTGCCCTAGATCATCCCATTGTCATAACCAGCTCCTAGGAAATCCCTTGTACTGACTAGGCTTTCTAGAATAGCAGGTAACTTCCTAGGTTCTCTTAGGACAGCAGGTAGTTTCCTGGGTTTGGCTCCCTGCATCTCCCTCTGCTCCCCACCCCCAGTTATTGCTTTCCTCTCTCCCCAAATGAGATTGAAACATTCTCACTTCGGCTCTTGGGTTGTTAATATTGAGTTCTGTGGAATGTAACCTGGGAATTCTGTATTGTTTGGAATAATATGCTCTTATTAGGGAGTACATACCATGCATTTTCAGGAAAAAGAATGTAATTTGAAAATATCATCGTGAGTAAGGTAAACCTTCCTACTTTTGATCCTATGTAGTACCCAGTGATTTCCTCATCCTGCCTTCTTTGCCAGCTCTTGTTTGCAATAAGTTCTAAGATGTTAATGGTTTTAACAAATTTGAGAAATAACGAATGGGAAAGTACTTTGTAGATCTATCTGTAGAGAAATGCACATTTTTTCCCCTCAAATTAAATGAAGGCCATGGAATTTTGGAAGTGGAACAAGGACATAAGAATTTTTACCTTATTTCAAAAGTTTCCACTATCATCATGATTCTCCAACTGTGAATACACACTGGTCAACTGGCTGTGTAATTTCCTGTCAGGTTTACTTATTCTAAAATTACTCTTTTGACCTTTCCTTTTCATTATTTGAGCTTTTTGGAAAAATACTAGTACATGAGAAATCACAAGAAGTGGGAAGTCCTGTTTACCTCTTGCCAAGGTCAAACTAAAGAAATAGCTTTCAGTTGTTCTGAAGCACAGGAATATCTCCCATTGACTTTTCCAATCAGTCAACTATATAATTAATTTTATTTTCCTAGAGATTAATTTTGATTTTGAATACTTCTCTACTCTGTGGGAATCTATTCATTTTCTACTTATCTCATCTCCTTCCTTCTATACTTAATTGGAAGCAACTAAATTTAAGTACTGGGCATTTTAATAATCTGCCCCATGATCCGAGAACTCAAGTCTACATGTTTATTCAGTACACTTGCTTGTGTTATCCCAGAGAAATTTTGATGCCAATACAAAATTCAATCCTCCTTTTCTCTGGTCTCTGGCAAATTTACTGCTGTTTCCCAGCTTTCACTAATAATCCATTTTTACAACCCTTTGCCCATTCTATGGTCCATGATCTCAAAGGGCCATAATCTATGGTAGTCCTTTGGTTTTGGTGGCAATTTCAAATTTGGTAAATATTTGTTTCTAACAAATTACAACAAAGGTGTTGTCTTTATCAAAATGATCTTTTTGTGTTTCTTTGGAGTTTATAGTCCTCACTGTGCTCAGCACTGGTTCCTTCACATGTTTTACTCATGATCATGCAAATAGATGTATTTAGATGGGAAACTGTCTATAATCTTAATTCAGTTGAGACGGGAAGACTTCTACCCTGCTTGTTTTTCCTTCAAGTTGTTTCAATGTTAACAGTGTCTCCACTTTCTACTCAGAAAAATCTGTCAGTGCAGCTTGCCTTCTTGGCATGTAGGCAAGGTATTGACACAAAAATGTCATATATAAAATGGAATATATATATATATATACGTAGGTTTCTTGGGACGAAGACAGAGGGATTCGAGGGTGTATATTTCACTAAGGGTAACAACCATAGTAAACTTCAATGGTGCCATCAGCATCACCAATGGCAAAGACTAGAATAGACTTATAATGACATCTGAAAACAATCAAATATTTTTTTTCATTTAGATTGTGATAGTATTTGGGAGATGTAGTAATTATTTACCAAAAATTACTCATTGGTTAAAAGTTTTGCTGCATATTACAAAACTCTTTGCTAAAGTGTTTTAAATAATAAGACTTGCTGAATTTACCTCTATAAATCACTTGTAAGATTTGGCAGTTACTTTCACAACACAACTACATTAGATGATAAACAATAATTTAGTGTTGTTTTTGTTGTTCTTGTATTGCTCTAATCTGAACAGTTGTGAAATTAAATAAAGAGGAGAAAACAAATGAAAATGGTCCAGTAAGTATAAATAAGATAATTCACTGAGTAAATGCACAAGAAATGGTCAAGTCATGAATTTGACCTTGAAGATGTCAGCGGAAAGAAAGGAAATCAAAACAATCTGTGAACACTTTAAATAAACACATTACTGGCTTGCCTTAGAATCAACAGGAGCAGGCAAAATGAATGGTGCTGCCTGATTATGCAGTCAAAAGAGACCCATCCTGTAGTGGTGTTTAAAACAGTGAATTATTCCCATTTTCACAATGGTTTCAAAGGACTCACACTGAGTATACAATAATTCCATAATTTTCTATCTTGATTGCATGCTGTGACTTAAACATGTAGGATAATAGAAATAAGGGGGGAAAACTCACCATAAAAACTAAAATACATGAATAAAATTACATGACATTCCTAGCTATCTTTTTAAAAATGTAACAAAGGTTCATTTTGTGTCTGAATGGGTTGTCAGACACACATCTTGTATGTGTTTTCCTCAGTTCTTTTTCACATGATCATAATTACAATACTCAGATCCATTTACACCAAAAGACATGGAATCATTTTCATACAGCCATTTTAGCACTTACCTAGACTATATGTCCTAAAATGAATTTAATTGTAGTGAATATCATGACAAGTAAACAATTAATACCTATTTGATTTTAATGGGAAATTGTCCATAAAAATGAGATCAGAATACTTAATGTAAAATCCTTACACCCTGTTGAAAGAAAGAATATTTTTATGTATGTTTTAACATCAAAATAAAGCATTCCTAACATATCTGTTCAATAAGAAATATATGAAAGTTATGAAATATGTATTTCTGTTTAGTGGGGAGATGGGGAACTCTAAGAATTGAATTGGGCTGTTTGTGAGTTGATATCTAATTACAACATTGTCACTATACACATAAAACTAAAAGTACAAACAAAAAGTTAGGTGATAATAGTTTAAACACATCCATGATTAATGGCTTTCCCCCCCAGGTACCTCATGTATCTCCTGAGCAGTGTTAAGCACTCCATATACCATTCAATTTTTGTAATTTCATACAAAATAAACAAGTTTGGCTTAATCATCCTAAATCTTTGCATTAATGTCAGACACCGTGTTCCCACTATGTTGCTTATCATTCTGACTTGATGGGAATGTATCTGCTTCTATATAATCACATCAATCTCACAAAGTTGATAACTAGAAGAACATAATACTTGAAGATTAAGGGTGAAATGCACTCAAATACATCCTCTACTTTTCTAGTAAGTAATACTGACCCATTTCTGGTACGTTAATTTTTCTTCAGAAAAATCACTTCTTTAACTTTGGATCCAGACAACAAAGTGGTACAAATTACTATATTTTACATGTAATTTGACACATATCAAAATCATTAATTCTTCTCTGAAAAGATAAAATAATGTTTTTACATGCCACTCTCAGTATGTTATCCAAACATGGAAGAAGGATTTGTTCTGTGATTGTCCACTTAAACCTTCCTGGGATGTTAAAATGGTGCCTTATGTTGAAGAAAGTCATTCTAGAATAAAGTGGATATATAAAGAGAAAAAAAACTAGGAAAAGATTACTAAGCTATCATTATTCCAACCTATCTGGTTATAACATGAATGATCATGTATCAATGAATACAAAGATAAACATGACAACAAATAACATGAGTTTTACTGTTTATAGCATAGGAATAAAAGATAACATTACAGATCATTCAAAAGAAACTGATAGTCATTGACCCAAAGAAATGCTGGGCAGAATTGAAAGCAAGACCCTCTATTCCTCAATGCTATTATTACCACTTTAGACCTAGAGGTTGACATTCATCAAAAATTGTGTGGTATACTTGAAAGGTAAGAACAGGAGATGGTTGTGAGAAGGAGAATCATTCACCAAAACTAGAGAGTCAGGAATTATAATAATAATCACAAACGATTATGAAATAAATATGTTATCTAAGTTATCATACAAAGTATACCTTCTCGGTGTCACAACATGGAACAGGGGGTAAAAGTGCTTGTGACACAAGCCAAGTGATTAGGATTTGATCACTGAAACTTACAGTGAATGCAATCAACTTTAACAATCGTTTTCTGAAAGTCACACTCACAATGTGGCACTTGTGTATACCTATACACACATATCATAAACACTAATGCCATAAAGAAACTATGTATGTGTACACACACACACACACACACACACGTGTGCAAATATATCTTAGTTAGATACTCCATGGTTCATTTTAGCTTTCTGGAATTTATGTAAAGTTTTAAATAAACTTATCAATATCCTCTGTATAGTACTATTGAATTAGATTATTGTATGGCAGTGAGCTATGAGAAAAGGTCGGATGCCTGGTAGAAGAGCTTTAGAACCCTGGCACCCTGGATAAAACCACTGGGACGGAAGGCGATTCAAGCTCTTCCTAGGCCTCTGGCTCTCTCAGCTTCAGCCCTCCACAGTCCCTCCCACAGAGAGGCCCATGGTCATTGATCATGTAGGAGTAGCATCATCAGGCAGATGAGGTATTCCCAAGCTCTCAGACCAAGCCAATAGGGGTTACCTGCTGCCAGACCTTAACCCATCCCAAAACTGTATATATAGGCCAAACTCAGAAGTAAAGGTGTGCAAGAATCTTCCTGTTGTCTGAGAGCTTCTGTTGTGGTCCCTCCCCTCTTCGCCGGCCAGCTGGTGCCTCACTGGGGCACTTCAAAGAGCTGTAACACTTTTTACTGAGCTGTAATACTTTTCCCCTCTCTGCTGCTGCTGAGAAGTGGTAGGTGGCAGGGGCAGCAGCGGACTCTCCCTGTCTGCTTGCCACCCTGTCCTAAGCCGGGTCAGAGATCCTTGTGAGACCCATCTGGAGATGGATCCTCAGATTATTATTTATATATTTTTATTAATCTGAGAAAAATATTTTGTCTTACGTTTTGTTAATTTTTCATTGACATTTTGGTATGCTTTAAGACAAAATTCTATATGTAAGCCAGGCAGGCTTCAGGAAGCTTATCTCAGCTTTCTGTGTGCTGGGATGAGAGGCATGAACCACCATATCAAGATTTAATGCTTTCTGATATTGCTATTGCTTTTACATTAGTTAGTTTAAAACATTCTCAAGTAGCCCAAAGTGGCCTCAAACTGATCATGTAATCAAAGGTGACACTAAACATCTCATGATTTTACCTTTACCTCTTAAATGCCAGGATGGCAGCTTTGCACCACCATACTTGCTTCTAATATTATGTTTAATTCTTTTTTTATTGGGGGGGTGGTGTTCTAAAATGATATGGCATTTTATTTATTTACTTGTGCAAGTGGATATCTATAAACATATACCATAAACACTAATGATGCTGAATAGATGTTGAAGATAATATTGTGTAGTCAAATCTCCCCTCCCGTCTTATGGGTCCCAGAGACCAAATACATTTAGATCATCAAGCTTGGGGGCAAGTACCTTTATATACTGAGCCATCTCACCAACTTCAACTTAAATCTTTGTCTGCAAATGTTCTTTGGATTGATTTTGTCTCATATGCATGGTGATCTATTATGCAACCCCACTTTTTATGACTGATAAAGTAGAAAATACTACTGTATAAAATAGACTCGTTAAAATATCCCAATTATTGGAGTTTTCTTGCTTTTTTACATATTTCACAAACCAAATATAAATTGAATTAGAATTTTTAGAGTAAAAAAATGTAGTCAAGGCTCATAAAGTATGACTATTTCAGATGGTTTTATTAAATGAGTCAAGGGAAAAATCAAATCGGATAAAAATCTGTATCCAATAATTTGCTATTTTAATTCCAAACTTTATTGGAATTTGATATTGTTAGCGAACAGCTGTTTGTGCTGACATTTCATTACATTTTCATACAACTTTGAAATTCAACATGACAGGAAATTCTTTTCAGTTTGTTTTTTACATCCAAAGTCAGACTAAGAATACAGAAATAATGTCTTTATAATATGGACACATATTATTAAATAAAATCTTGTAGAATAACTATCTATTTTATTAAATAATAATACAAATTGTATAATTTTATCATATTCAATACTTAAACTATATGAATGACAGATTATTCTTTTAGGGTAAATATGCTCAGAGGAAATATCATGTGTAATAAGACTATAGATTATTTGTTAATAAGTGCTGAGATAAATCACATCACAAAATCTATTTATGCATTGGTATACGCACTCACTTTAAGTAATACCTGCAACTCTAATATTTAATTTGACAAAAGAGACAGCAGGCAGTTTTTCTAGAAGATGAGGGTAATTAGACGCAGTACAATTATCCTGAAAAATATATGAAAAGTATTGATGATTCAAATGGCAGGTTTTTTTCTTTTATTCATATTTACATTCTGATTTTCATTGAAATAACCATGCATAATAATAGAGAGGTAGAGTGGTGCAAAGTATGCCAACAAAAGAAAATGAAATTAAAATGTGTAAAAAAGAAACATTCAAATTATATAATTGACCTAGTTTTCTTTCTTTTTAAAAATTTTTTTATTGGATGTTTTATTTACGTTTCATATGTTGTCCCCTTACCCCATTCCCCACCCATCCAGGAACCCCCTATCCCCTCACCCCTCCTCCTTCTTCTCTGTGGATGTAACCTCTATCTACCCCCCACTCCCACCTCCCCACCCTCAAAATTCCCACCCCCTGGGGCATCCAGCCTTCATGAGGTCAAGGTTCTCTTCTTCCACCTATGCCCAGCAGGGCCCTCCACTCTTACATATTCAGCTGAAGCCCTGGATCCCTCCCTAAGTGCTCCCAGGCTGGTGGTTTAGACCCTGGGAGCTCTGGTTGGTTGGTATTGTTGCTCTCCTCATGGTGCCACAAACCCTTTCAGCTCCTTCAGTCTTCACTCTAACTCCTTCATTGAGAACCCCATGATCAGTTCAATGGCTAGTTGTGAGCATCTGCCTCTGAATATGTCAGACTCTTGAAGACCTCTGAGGAGACCTCCATATCAGGCTCTTATCAGCATGCACTTCCTGACTTCCCCATCAGCCTCTACCTTTGGTGATTGCACATGGGATAGATACTCAGGTGGAGTGGTCTTGGAACGGCCCCTCCTTCAGTTTCTGTCCCTCACTTTGTCTCCATATTTGCTCCCTTGAGTAATTTGTTGCTCCTTCTAAGAAGGACCGAATCACCCCCACTTGGTCTTCGTTCTTTATGAGCTTCAGGTGGCCTGTGAGTTGCATCTTGGGCATTTCAAGGTTCTGTGCTAATATCCAATAATCAGTGAGTGAATACCATGTGTGTTCTTTTCTGATTGGCTTACCTCACTCAGGATGATAATTTCTAGTTCCATCCATTTACCTAGGAACCTCTCAAATTCATTGTTTTTAATAGCTGAGTAATACTCCATTGTGTAAATATACCACATTTTTTGAATCCATTCCTCAGTTCAAGGACATCTGGGTTCTTTTCAGCTCCTGACTATTATAAATAAGGCTGCTATGAACATGGTTGAGCATATGTCCTTGTTATATGTTGGAGCATCTTCTGGGTATACTCCTAGGAGTGGTAAAGCTGGATCCTCAGGTAATGTTTTGTCCAATTTTCTGAGGAACCGCCAGACTGATTTCCAAAGTGGTTGCACCATCTAGCAGTCCCACCAACAATGGAGGAGTGTTCCTCTTTCTCCACACCCTCGCCAGCATCTACTATCACCTGAGTTTTTAATCTTAGCCATTCTGACTGGTGTGTGATGGAATCTCAGGGTTGTTTTGATTTGCATTTCCCTGACGACTAAGAATACTGAACATTTCTTTAGGTGCTTCTCGGCCATTCGAGTTTCTTCCGTTGAAAATTCTTTGTTAAGCTCTATACCCCACTTTTTAATAGGGTAATTTGGTTGTCTGGAGTCTAATTTCTTGAGTTCTAGTTTTCTTTCTGTTGCTGCAATAAAACAATAGAAAAAATAATAAGATGAAATAGTTTATTTGACTTATAATTTTATCATATTCATGACAGTAATCATACTCATGATAGGAATTCCATCATCAAGGGGAATAAGAGCAGGATCCTGTAGGCAGGAACTGATGCAGAGATAGGACATGTATGCTTTTGCTGGCTTGCTTCCCAGGGCTCGTTCAGAAAACTTTATCATACTATTCAGGACCAGATGCTCAGGGATGCTACTGCGTGATATGGGCTGGATTTTTCTATATTATAAAATAAGAAAATGTACTAGAGATATGCTCACAAGACAATCTGTTAGCTTCACTTATTGTTTCGTCTTCCCAGATGACTTCAGTTCGTACCAAGTTGGGAAGACTAACCTGTAAAATAATGCTGTATAATTATTGTGGGAAAAAATGATCATGTTAAAATTTCTGATCATGAAGTTACCCAAATATTTACATGTACTATATTTTATTTCACATGTATTTACTATAAGCACTTTTTCTTCCTATCATTATTTACATGCTATAGCCATATTATAATAAGTATGATCAAATGATGTCTTTTATGGAAGAAAAATTAAAGAATCAGAATAAAATCTTTCATGATTTTCAAGAAGCACTGCTGAGATAGTTTTGGTTTCTACAATCTCCCACCCATCCTGTCAAAGAGATACAGAGATAAACAACAGCAAAAAGCATAGTCAATGAAGTCAAATTGGGCTTATAGAAATTACTACAGTAACTGAAAGCACTGACAGTAATTTCTCAAATACAATAATTTCAGAATAGGTATTTATTTTATTTTGAGAGCAGGCATGACTGATTAAATAGTGATATGTGTATTTATGATCCATAAAAAGTCATATAATCATTTCAGAGTAGTTTAGGTAAGAGTCATGGTAAAGACATTCACTAGGTTAAGATGTGGAATGAACATGTACAATCCCAACACCAGAGTCTATGGCATGCAGACAGTAATTCAATGTCATCCTGGCATTACATATAGAGAAAGAAAGACAATGGAAGTAATCATAAGTATGAGCACTGCTTCCTGACTAGATGAAGTAAAATTGCCACAAAATAACTGGCTGAGCCTTTGAGTATACTTTTCTGAGATAAGCTTGTTGGCTAAAACTTTTTTGAATTGGACTCTTATTTACAGAATTGTCCAGACAACTTTAATAGGATGATCTTGAAACCCGCATTTAATATTTTATCTATTTAATCTCATTCTTAGTCCCAGAAATTTTATAGAAGAAGGTGGTCATGTTTCCAAGTCTCAGAATTTTCAGTATCATCAACTGAAAGTAAACCTCCAGATGTATTTATTTCATCAAGATAAGCTGCTTTTCTATGTAGGTACGTAAGCCAACTAAAGAAGTGTGCAGGAGGATATGATAAAAGAGTCGCTGGCAAGGGGGGTGTTCCTAGATTATTTACATGTGTCCATCTAATTTTTACATTGTTCTGTCTTGATATTACTTGTGTAAACATTGACAAAGTCATTTTCGCCATATTCAGTCTTATCTTTGTTTAAAAAAAATCTTTTCATGAACTCATTTAAATATTTTGTGTTCTCTCTCTCTCTTTCTCTCTCTGTCTTTCTCTGTCTCTGTGTCTCTGTCTTTGTATCTCTCTCTCTTTCTCTCTCTGTCTCTCTCTGTTTTTCCTCTGTGTCTCTGTGTCTCTGTCTCTCTCTCTGTCTCTCTGTCTCTCTGTCTCTCTCTCTCTCTGTCTCTCTCTCTCTCCTACATGTAAGCTCCCAGATACTACTACTCGAGTACCATGGTTGCCTTCTGCTGCAATGCTCCCTACCATGACAGTCATGTACTTTACTATGCTCTGTACACTAACTCTGAATTAAATGCTTTATTTTGTAAGTTTTCCTGGTGGTAGTGCTTTGTCACAGTAGTAGAAAAGTAACTAAGACTGTCTTATTTACCATTCAATCTATTACAGTCCATTAAATGGGACAAATTGTGTAACAGTGTAACAATTCATTAAGAGGTTTCCTAGAAAAAAAGAAATTGTAGCTTGAATTAACACATTGGAAGAAATATGGGTGGGGTCTGTGCCTGAGAAGCATTGAGAGCTTACCCAGAGATAAGTTTGTGTTTTTCCCAGAGCACTGTGCTTCTTCTAACCTGGTAAGCTTGCTATCTAAAAATCAGATGTAACCTGTTTGACTCACATTTATTGATATTCACATTATTTCTGTTTTAATCCTAGTATTGATTCTAACCTTGTCTTTTGCTTCCCAAGAGCAATGTTGTACTCTTATGGCTTATACACATATCCTTGGCTGTTCATGTTTGGGCTAATATTCTTTTTGTAAAGGACTTGCCAATTTGTTATTTGGCATAATTTCCAGTGTGATTTAATTGCATGATTATTACAATGTAATACTATGTATTTTCCACAATTAGAAAAGTCACCATTGAGTTCTGTTTTCCTATGTATTAGGAAGTCAAAAAACAGTGATAGCTCCTATAAAATAGCCTTACAAAATAAAGTTAACTTCCACTTTATTGGATAAATCCCAATAATACAAGCAAGTTTTAGGCCAGTTTTAGGTCAACATGCACAGAGATATGGTAGGAATATCCTAGTAGAAATTATGATTTTTCTTCCAATTTATTTTATTAATTTTTATTTAATTTTTTCAATATGAATTCTATATTTTTAATTCCATACTTTTTTCAACTTTATTTTAGAAAAATTTTAGATTTACACAAAATTAGATGAAGAGTATACCAATTTCTCGTGTATCTCATTCCTTCCCTAAAGCTTTCCCAATTATCAACATGCCAACCTCAGATAGACACTCATTGCATTTAATAAAGCTACTTCACCACACCACTCTCACTTAATGTTCACAGTTGCCCTTAGGGTTACTCTTGGTACTGGACACTCTATGAGGTTCAACAAATCTACAGTGGCAAACACTTGTCATTCTGGCAGCACACAAAGTTGTTTCCCCATCCTGAAATCTAGTCAGGATTTATTTGCCTTCCTATTCTCTGTTCTCTACCTTTTGGCTATACATAATATTTCTACTCTGTTCATGGTTTCTCCTTTTCCAGAATGTCATCTGATCATAATACACAGTACAAACTTTATTCTGATTTTCCACATCTACTTTATGATACACATTTTTTCTTTCTTCTTTTTTTAGAGTTTGTCAACCATTACTGACACACAATCACTATGCTCATCAGTACTTTTCTTTTGTATGGATTTAGTTACAAATGAAGACAAGATATCAAAAATGTTAAAATGGAACACACAATTTTTTTTTAAATCTGTATTTTAAATAACTTAATTCTTTAAATTTTGTGTGCAACATGGTTGCAGATGCTCACAAATTCCAGAAGGAGGCATTAAAGCCAGTAAAGCTGGGGTTTCAGGTGGTTGTGACTTGCTCAAGAATCAAACTCAGGTGCTCTATAATACCAGTAAATGCTCTTAAAAACTCAGCCCCTACTGCAAATTAAAAAAAAAAAAACTTTTTTTCATCAGTTACTTATGTTAGTTTCTTTCGAATTTCTTTTCTGACTTCTCTTATGCCTTGTGACTTATGCTTTCTCTGAACTTAAAAAAGAGCAGAGGCCCTTTGGGGACATTGTGAGAATGGGTGAGAGAGGAAAAGATTCTGCATTCCAGTGATTGTTAGCAAGACTGCCTCTGTATTGTGAATGCCACAAGTGATTCTGTAGTTTTTAGCTTTGAGTGAGACAAGCTAGGTATAGAGGATTGGAATGGGATGTGTCCATCTCCAGGTCGGGTGGGGGTGTAATAATACCTGGTAAGTTTTATCTGCAAGAAAGCTTTAAAAAGAAGATCTGAATCATCTCTCATATTTCAGAATGTCCATTTGATTGCATACCAGACAATCCTTGAAGGAATTCTTTTCTGGTATTTTCTAGGAAATGTTTCTTGAATGTCTACAGAGAAAATTTGCAACAATATGTGTGCCTTCTCACTTGGAGTTCTGGTTTCTCTATGTGACATCTCTGCTGAAGTTCCTTCTTTTCAGACATATCCACACAGAACCTACAACATGTCAGGATCCTCTACCTGGTCTTCAGTTCAAAGAAGGTTTCTCTTCATATGTTTTTGCATGGTTAAATTATTATTCTCTATATTCATCTATTTTTTCCAGATTGGGAGTAGCAGCTTGCTGTGTGACATTGTTTCTTAGGTGGACATCAGAATAGTTCATTTCAGTTTAGATTTTAAATTTTAGTAAGCTCATTAATTTGTTAAAGATACAATATGAAATTGTAAGTGTATTTTCTACTTGTGTACACATCTAATATGTTACAAAATTCTAAGGAATACTATATAACATACACAAAAATGAATATAAGCATGCAGACAGGCATGCACACACACATGCACATACACATGTTCACATAAGCACACACATGATTACACATATGTACACACACACGTATACACACACACTTACTTTTCTGTGGTGGAAATTTGAGTTGTACCCAAGGAGGTCAAGTATATTTACTTTTCCATAAAATTCTAGATAAAGATCTGGAGGGATTAGACTAATCAATAAATTCACTAACCTTATGGGGTTCTATATAACAAGTTTTAGTGCTGACACAATCTGCAAATTTAAATTACCCCCTGTACAATAGGAAAAATAAGAAAAGATATTGCTTACTGTTTCCTAAATTATATCCTGTACCTTACAAACCTATATGTATAAAAGTCTTGTATTTATATAAGCCTCTACCTTCATTCTTCATTCTTTGTCTACCAACTTTCAAACTATTTTATAGATATTTTAAATAACAGTGAAAAAATCTGATTGTATAAAGTCAAGTTGGTTAAAGAATATAAGTATTTAGTACAAAAGGATTTAAAGGAGAATTATTTATTTATTTCATTTTTATTTTTCAAAAACTGAATACAAGTTTTACTTTAGAATATCAAATCAGTCATCATTATGTGATGAAACATAAGATCTTTCTGATTGCAATACTGTCTTTTCTGATATAAAATATAGTCCTGAAAGTAATAGGGGTCAAAAGTTCCACTGCTAACTATCTCCAAAAGAAACTTTACAGTGCAGAATACCATCTGCCGGAGAGGATTAATTTTCTGTTAAAAGTAATTAGGTAAAGCAGATAATATGATGAATTTGACTTTGAATAATATGGTAGCATTGAAAATAATTATCTACACTATCCTACATATTCTAATGAGTTTTAACCTTTCCTCTCACTAAGACAACTTAAACTCAATGACTTTATAGCTCGTCGCTCCTCAGTGACAACCATTTTTAGTTGTTTCCAGGCAGCTCTCTTGACCTGTAGTAAGAATCTTTCTATCTAATTTCATATACAATGAGCATTTCTAAATGATATTTAAACCTCCTCATTCATCTGATGATAGGCATGTATGGTTCATCTTAGTTGAGAAATATCTCATTATGTAGAAAATGAATAAAAGCAAACTACATAATTTATTAGAACTTTAAAAGTGATGAGTGTTTACACATCTACAGTTTTATCCACTGTCATTTCAAAATTTCACAGAGAATTCAAAGGAAAGTATTGTTTTACATAAACATGGAATCTTTAGGAGAATAATAGAATACAGAGCTTTTAATTGAAGAAAATTACTCATTTGTATATCTGCATTTTTGTTTCAAAACTGTTATGAGGGAGAATAAATCATATATTACTTTCCAACCACAGTTTTTCCCTGTCCTCCCTCCCCATGCCCTTCCTTTTGCCCCTCCCATACCATCTACTATTCTTCCTTTCCTTTCAGAAAATTGTATGTCTCCCAGAGGTATCAACTACACATGACATACAAAGTTGCAGTGAGACTAGGAACCTTCCCTAATATAAAGGCTGGACAAGATAACCACGTAGGAGGAAAAGTGTCTTTAAAGCAGAAAAAAAAAAAAAAAAAGACAGACAGACACAACCAGCCCTATGCTAGCTCTCCCTATTGGGAATCCCACAAGAAGACCAAGTTACCTACACAATCATAACATATAAGTAGAGTACCTAGGTCAGATTCATGCAGGCTCCGTTAATGTCTGTCCAGTTTCTGTAAGCATATATGATGTCAGGGTAGTTGCTTCTTATAATTATCTCTTGTTGACTTTGACCCCTCTTTCTCTTAAAATCCTTCCTCTCCCTTTCCCTTGGGACTTATTAAGGTTTGCCTTCTATTTTGCTCTGAAGCCCCTCTTAGGTCAATTGGATGAAATATCAATCTGTGTGTGTAGCCTAATATCATTAGGGATCTCTTGGCTATCCAGCTTCTACTTCCTAGTCTTATAGGCTTTGTCAGTGGTAGGCTCCCTTTCATGGCTTGGTTATCAAGACAGGCCAGTCATTGGCTGGACTCTCCCACAATTTCTGGAGTACCTTTACCCAAGCATACCTTGAAAGCAAGGCTAATTGTAAGTTGAAGGATTTGTGGCTGGGTTGGCACCCCAATCCTTCCGCTGGAATTCTTGCCTGCTTGCAAGAATTTTAGTCCAGTAACATGGCTACTCTGACAGTTGATCACACCCAAATACCTTTGTATTTCCCTGGTGACCAAGGACATTAAACATTTCTTTAAGTGCTTCTCAGCCATTTAAGATTTCTCTATTGAGAGTTCTTTGTTTAGATTTGTAGCACACTTTTTAATTAGATTATTTGGTTTATTGATATTCAGTTTCTTGAGTTCCTTAGAGATATTGGAAATTTACCCTCTGTCAATTGTGGAGTTAGCAAAAAATTTTTCCTATTGTGTAGGCTGCAGTTTTGTCTTATTTATGGTACCCTTTGCCTTAAAGATTCTTTTTAGTTTCATGAGATCCTATACATTAATTTTTTTAGTGTCTCCAATATCAGTGTTCTGTTCACGTGTTGAGTACCATTTCAGCCCTGGTTTGGGCCTTGTGGACAAACCAGAGTCTGGCTCCAGTTTCTGCACCCTTGTGGGAAAGCATAAGCCTGACCTTAGTTTTCAGACATATCTGAGTCTCTTCTGTATTGGAGTGACTCAGCAAGATCTGTTTGGCCCTGTCTCTGCCCTGCAATTGCTAATGTAGAGCTTTGCCACTGACCCTCTCAGTCACCCCATACCCTCTGTCATCCTTCTCCACTTCCTACATCATCTCTCCCCACCAAAAATCCCCCTCCCTCCTCCAAGTTTATATAAATGAGAGGCCGAAGCAATAAAGTTCAGTTCCTGCTTCGACAAGATTCCTGGGTATTTCAAGTGTGTTTCTTTTGGGCCCTTGACACTTACCATCCTGCTCAGCCCCGAAGACCAGGGTCTCTCTCCTCTCACCTGGACCAGCCTGCAAGGAGCCTACATTCAGGAAACTGTCTTCTGTGCCAATGTGTTCAAGGCGATTTCACACCTACTCTTCTACCAGGTTCAGTATATCTTGTTATGTTGAGGTCTTTGATGTAATTGAACTTCAGTTTTGTGTAGGGTGATAGATATGGATCTATCTTTTACATATCAATATTCTTGTGATCTTCTACATACCACCATCCAGTTAGATCAGTACAATTTGCTGAAGACGCTGTCTTTTCTTCCGTTCAATAATTCGGTCTTTGTTCTCAAAATTCAGATGACACAAGTAGTATGGATTTACTTCTGAGTCTTCAGTTGTATTCCTTTGATCAACCTGTCTGTTTTTATGTGAATTCCATGCAGTTTTATTACTATATCTCTGTAGTACAGCTTGAAATCAGGGATAGTGAAACACCTGGAAATTCTTTTATTATAAAGTATTATTTTAGTTGTTGTTGTTGTTGTTTTGTTTTGTTTTGTTTTTCCATATGAAGTTGAGTATTGTTCTTCCAAAGTCTCTAATGTATTGTGTTGGAAATTTGATGGGGATTGTATTGAATTTGTAGATTGCTTTTGGTAAAATGGCCATTTTCACTATGTTAATTCCACAAATCCATGAGCATGGGAGTTCTTTCCATCTTATAATATTTTCTTCAATTTCTTATTTCAAAACTTGAAGTTCTTGTCCTAAAAGTCTTTCTGTTGCTTGATTATAGTTACCCCAGGATATTTTATATTATTTTTGTCTATTGGAAGAGTTGTTGTTTCACTGTTTGTTTCTTCCTTTTACTTTCTTTAGTGGATTTGTTGATTTTCTTCCACTGTTTGTGTTTTTATGGATTTATTTAAGGGATTTATTAATTTCCTCATTAAAGGTCTCTTTCATCTTCATAAAATTTACCTTAAGGCCATTTCTTGTACTTTAGCTGTGTTAGATTATCCGAAATGTACTGTAGTATTTTTGTATGGATCTGGTAGTACCATATTGCCTTGACTTTTATTGATTATCTTCTCATGCTGGGATCTTGGCCTCTGAGTTTCACACAGTTATAGTTTTAATTGCTGATTTCTGAGTTTATTTTTGTTTGATGGATGGGTTTTCCACTGGTTTCTGATTTCTTTCTGGTCTTCTGGCCTGAGGTGCCTGTGATTCTGGTGATCGGAAAGTACTTAAGTCCAGTGGAATCTCTCTGCTGAGTTTTGATGGCCTGTGTGCCCCATGAGGCTTTGGTGCTGCTTAGCCTCTGGAGTTCTGTGTTTCTGTGAGGTGTCATGAACTCTTGGGTTCTGGGAATGGTCATGACCTCTGATGCTACTAGAGGTCTCTATAATTCTGAATCCTGACATGGCCTCTGGGGTTCCAGGTACTGCCCTTAATTCTACTCTGTCTGGGGGCTTCTGAACAACATGGTCTTTTGGAGATCAATGGGCTTCTACAGGAGTTGTGGGATAGGATATAGAGATAAAGAGAAGGAGTGCTGGTGGGGAAACTGGGCAAATGCTAAGGAGTGTTGGTGGGCTGTGAATAGGATCTTATCTAGGTTTCCAAATACTGGCCAGCCTTATGGCAGAACAATGGAGTTTAGCATGAGTTTGGGGCAAGTATGTGAAGACTGAATGTCTATAATTTTTAATCAAGTTAGTTTTATTTTCTGAGTGGCAGATGACTGATATTTCACATACCAAAATGCTACCTAATACACAAGAGTATTCCTTCAAGGGTGTACAGAGACAAAGGCTTCTAAGGCATTCTTTGTATGCAATCATTTCTTTTCCTGACTGTATCTTCAAAAGAGAATTCAGCCTTTTAGCTTTACCTTCTATATCTTTAAGTACACATTTTATTTTCATATATTTGGCTACTTAAATATTCACATGTGTGCATAAGAAATCTATATTACCTTTGGAACAGCTAATGCAGTAGTAAGTAGAAAATCAGCCTGGCCCTTAAACAGGAATCAAGATCTATTCTATTTCTGTTATACTTAGTGTTGCTATGAGTCAACATTGATTTTTTCCTAAGTCATATTTTATCTAATTTCATACAGTTTTGTACATTCATGTATATAAAAATCCATTCTTCTCTCATGTACTCTATATTGTCTTTAATGTATACATGATCAGAAAAATAATCTTCACTACAAAAAAACCCCTCCAAAGATAGATAATCAAAGCCCAGAAAGATAAGCATGGCATATACTCACCTCTGTATGAATGATAGTCATAAAGCAAAGGATAACTACACTACAAACCAGAGACCCAAAGAATCTAAATAACATGGAGAGCCCATACCTTTTATTTCAGGATTATTAACCACAATATGAACACTAAGATTTTTAAATATGGGTTCTTCCTTCTACAAAATATATTTACCCCCAGTCCTTGGGATTAAAGATATGTACTAAAATGTGTCTGTATTCAAACCAGAAGACTAAAGACTGTGTCAAAACACAGCACAATCTTTCTGGGCCTTGGTTATCTATGTAGGATTATCTTTTGTATTTCCATTAATTTGACTGCAAACTTCATGATGTCATTGTTTTAATGGTTGAGTAATATTGCATTAGGTAAATATACTCCATTTTATTTATCCATTCTTCAGTGATGAACATCTAGGTTGTTTCCACTTTCTGCCTATTACAAATAAAGAAGTGTCATTGTGGAATGTTCCAGTATCTTTTGAGTACATGCTAAAGAATGTTATAACTGGATCTTGAGGTAGATCTGTTCCCAATTTTTTTTAGAAACCATCATATTGATTTTAAGTGGATATACAAGTTTGCCCTCCCATCAACATTCTCACCAGCATGAGCAATCACTTGAGTTTTGGATTTTAGCAATTCTGACAGGTAAAAGGTGGAATCGCATAATCATTTTGATTTGCATTTCCCTTATGATTATGGGTATTGAACATTTCTTTAACTGTTTTGGCCACTATAGATTAAACTACTGATAATTTTCTGTTTTGATTTGTACTCCATTTTAAATTGAGCTATTTGACTTGTTGATATCTAGTTTCTGAAGTTCTTATATTTTGCATGTCAGCCCTCTGTTAGATGTGGAGTTGTTTAAAATATTGCCCCATTCTGTAGGCTGCCATTTTGTCCTTTGATAGTGTCCTTTGCCTTACAGAAGTTTTTCAGTTTTGTGAGGTTACATTCATCAACTGTTGATTTTAGAACCTAAGATATTGTGTTTTATTTAGGAAGTTCTATCCATGGTAATGCATTCAAGGGTTTTCTCACTTTCTCTTCTATCAGTTTTAGTGGTTGAGGTTTTATCTTGAGGTCGAGGTCTTTAATTCACTTTTATTTCAGTGTTGTACAGTGTAATTGTTAGTATTCTGTCTAAACTCCACCTCCACAGTTATCTGGCAACACCCAGGTATGCTTCTCCCCACAGTTACCTGGCAACAGCCAGGTAGGCGTGCCCACTATAAAAGGGGCTGCTTGCCTCCTCCTCTCTCTCTTATTCTCTTGCTCTCTTGCCTCTAGCTTCTCTCTTTCCCCTTGCCCTTCCCCCTTCCTTTCCCCCTCTCTCCACGTGGTCATGGCCGGCCTCCACTTCTCTCTCTCTCCTCTTTCTCCACCGTCTTGTCCCTTTTCTCTCCCTACCTTTGCCCTCTACCCTGAATAAAGCCCCTCCCCTTTGGAACCATTTGGTCTGGTGTTGTCTGTTCCAAGCTGCACGCCGAAGTCTAACATTGGTACTGAAACATGGGATACGAAGACTTCAGGAACCACGAGACCCATGTGGCCACCAGAAGCCACAGCCAGCTGTTATGAGGCTGCTGTGACCATACAAGACCAACAACATGTGGCCTGCTGCAACCCCACTGCCACAGCTGCCACCACTACACCACTCAGACTTCATCTGCTGCTACCTGCCATCACCGACTGTGTGAATTTTCACTGCTGCTGCTGCTGTAGACCAACCCCATCTGCCGCTGAGAGGCTAGCAAAACTTCAACCACATGAGCTGTGCCGCTGTGGCCCCCATGTGGTGCTCTGCCACATGGGCTGAATAGCAAGACAGGGACACAGACCTCACGGTTCCACCTTTCCTGATACCAGACTGCATAAACCCACAAACACACACCAGCTTATTAATTGGCAAGGAGTTCTGATTGGCAGGAGGAAACCTGGAAGCCCAGTTAGGGTCTGGCCAGCCTTCCCTGGGCTAAGGGGTTGGCTTTTCATTGTTCCAGTCCATATGACTGGCCTCTAGCTGAACTACGACCTAGGATATTGGCCATTAGGTGATTTGCCTCTCAGAAATAGCTCCCAGCCACCCCCCCCCCTTCAAGCTCTTGTAGCTGCTGGAAATCCTGGTACCAGGTGGGCTATTTTCTGCCGGAATAGCTCCACAGAGGCCCCTAGATATTCTCGTGATGACCTGATTATCTAGCCTGAGACTGATTTTTTTGTTACCAGCTTTTCTTTTGGGATGGCGACTGATAGCTGGGTAACAGCCACATCACCCAATGGGTACCACATTGTCTTCGACTATACTCATAGACACCCCACTGGGTTGTCTACTGGAAAACCTCAAATCTCTAAAATTAATGCCTGATTTGAGGACTTCCAAATTGATACACCTTTGCAATAAGGTCTGGATTCGATACCCTCTAGATAATGGACTAAAGTAGCCACTTAATGGCACGCTAGACCCAATTATTTTAAGGAGTCTTAACACATACTGCCAGCAGCCTAGTAAATCGAAACAAATCCCCTATGTCTAAGCATTTATCTACCTTTGTTATACTCCTTCCATGTGTTCTGCCTGTTCCCCACCCCAGGTTCTCTTAGCCATGAAACCTGCTCAACCCCACACTTCTTTCTAATTTTTCTTTTTTAATTAAACCAAAATGGAGGAATCGCTGAGACTCTACCAGATGTCTGCATGTTTACATCAGACCAGCTAGACTTGCTTCCTCATGTTCACAATCACCCCCACAAAGGGCTTGGCTACCCGAGCATTTGAGGGAGGCATTCCCTCTTCCTCTCTGCATGGGACCTGTAAAGTGAGTGCTAGCATTGCCTTCCTCTACAAAAACAACTAACAAGAACATTGCTGTGATATGGGACACGCTTGCTTTTCCTTGCCTACTCCAAACTCTAGCCTCCAGAGACACTGGGCAGTGATTTCTGGTGCTAGCAGGAAGTCCCACCATGCTGCCACTGCCAACCAAACCCCTGCTAGCCATACTATCCAGCTTTCTTATTCTGGTCCTAGCCAAATGTTTCTTTGCTAATACAAAAAATGTGCTTTTCTCTACCTACACAACCCGCCAAAGGTACTTAAGATAGGATAGGAAAGGCTCTGTCTTGATAGATCTTTACTACTGCTATTAAATTCTATTCAGTTACAACCAATCCTTATGGCTCTCAATCTTGTCAGAAGTCAGCTGATAGTATTTTTTAAGCTTATGGCCAATAGAATTCCCAAAGCCTCTAACAGCTAACCCAAGATGGTTTCAGAAGACTTGGACACTGGACACCTAGAAAATACAGCCTGGATTGTATGTGATGTTATGGTCACTAACAAACGTAGTGGGCTAGACTGGATGCTCTTAGTCAAATGACTTAGCTAAGTCAAATCAAGGTAAGTCATTTCTCATGTCAAGCATATCCATTCCACAGAAAAAAGCCCTGCATATTCTGCGCTTGGAAGCCAAACTGACTTCACCCAAGATACTATGCAGACCATGGGAACTGTTGATTAGTGGACTCTGTCATTTTAAAAAAAAATAATATATATCTGGTAGATTATTGCTTAATCTTTCTCAGACTTCTGACTACATTGACAGCTAAGCTTTCACAGATATTGTCTGTTACCTCATTATGTAAACTGAGTTGCCATCAATTAAATGCTTCATATTTTCTCTTCTTGCTATGCCACTGTCCTAATATTATCTGAGTTCCTATAAACTTGCCTAACTCTAATAAAACATTGTACTATACGATCCAACAAAGGCTCATCTTAAAGACTGCTCATGTTAACTCACACTGTTATTTCTTTTGTAAACTTATAAGCTACAGGAAACCCACTCAGATCTACCTCTCATGGACCAAATAGACACCATCTTGTCAAGTCCAGGCACATCCAAAACAGCTCCAGAGAAGCAACCTGCAGATGCTCCATCTCCTGTCACACACACAGCTGCTTCTACTAGACCTGTTCCTTCTGACCTATCCTCAGATGGCTCACTCGATAGACCCTGGACAGCAAGAAACAGCCAACTCTCTAAGACCAGACAAATATCCTCCATACCCATTCTTCTAGGTTCCCCCTAAAGACACCTCACCCCCAATGCCAGCAGGAAGTAGCCAGATATCACGATGACCCTATTCCTGCTTTGCTGTCACCAATTTCTAATTTTTCTCTTTTAATTAAACCAAAACAGGGAAATGTTAGTATTCTGTCTAAACTCCACCTCCACAGTTATCTGGCAACACCCAGGTATGCTCCTCCCCACAGTTACCTGGCAACAGCCAGGTAGGCGTGCCCACTATAAAAGGGGCTGCTTGCCTCCTCCTCTCTCTCTTATTCTCTTACTCTCTTGCCTCTAGCTTCTCTCTGTCACCTTGCCCTTCCCCATTCCCTTCCCCCTCTCTCCACGTGGTCATGGCCAGCCTCCACTTCTCTCTCTCTCCTCTTTCTCCACCGTCTTGTCCCTTTTCTATCCCTACCTTTGCCCTCTACCCTGAATAAACCCCCTCCCCCTTGGAACCATTTGGTCTGGTGTTGTCTATTCCAAGCTTAGCATCGAAGTCTAACAGTAATAGATATGGGTCAATTTACATTCCTCTAAATGCAGACATCCAGTTAGACCAGCATAGTTTATTGAAGATGCTTTCATTTTATCCATTGGGTATTTCTTGCTTTTTTTGTTTTAAGTCAGAAATCAGGATCCGTTGGTGTATGGATTTACTTCTGTTTCTTAAATTCTATTCCATTGATCAATCTGACTGTATTTAAGCCCCTCCCTTTTAGTTTTTATAACTGTTGTTCAGTAATACAATTTGAAATCAGAGATCATTATACCTCCAGAGGTTCTTTTATTCTGAAGCATTGTTTTAGTAATACTGAGGTTTTTGTCCATATGAAGTTGAGTATTGTTATTTCATGGTCTATATAGAATAGTATTGGTGTTTTGAAATGAACTGTGTTGAATCCACAGATTGCTTTTAGTAGGAGGGCCATTTTTAGTATATTAATCTTACTGATTCATGGGCATCGGAAAGCCTTCTATTTTCTGATATTCTTTTCTGTTTCTTTCTTCAAAAATTTCAAATTCTTGCCATACAAATCTTTCACATGCTTGGTTAGAGTTAAACCAAGATAGGTTTATTGTTTTGGGGTGTTGTAAAGAGTTTTTTTTCCTGATATATTTCTGAGTCTGTTTATCATTTGTATGAAGGAGGGCTACTAATTTTTTGAGTTACTTTTCTATCCAGTCACTTTGCTGAGGTAATCTTTATTGCTTTTATTATGTTTACGTATGTGACTTGATTTGATGATCCATTCCAGACTTTTAACATGAAAGGGTATTGGATTCTGTCAAAGGTATTTTCAGTATCTAATGAGATTATCATGTGATTTTTGACTTTGGTTTTGTTGGTTTAATGGATTACAATGATGAATTTTTGTATATTGAACCACCCCTGGCCTCCTTGGCTTGAGGCATTTCACTGTGGTAAATGATGGTTTTGGTATGATTTTGGTATTGGTTTTCTAGAACTTTATTGAGTATTTTATGTTTAGAAGTGAAAATGGTCTGAGGTTCTCTTTCTTATAGAAATCTTTGTGTGGATTGGGTATCAGGGTAACTGTGGCCTTATCGAATGAATAAGTGTTTGGCAGTGTTCCTTCTGATTCTATTTTATGGAATAGTTTGAGGAGTTAGTAATAGTTTACCTTTGAATATCTGGTAGAATTCTACACTAAGGATATGTGTTCCTGGACTTTTATTCATTGGAAAATATTTAATGGATGCTTCTATTTCCTTAGGGGTTTTAGATAGATTACTTGATCTTTATTTAACTTTGATATGTGATATCTGTCTAGAAATTCACTCATTTCATTTTGAATTTTCAGGTTTATGGAGTACAGGTTTTTGAAGTAAGACCTTATGATCTTTTGAATTTCCTCAGTCTCCCTTTTCATTTTTGATTGATTCTTTGTATTGTTTTCTTTGGTTCTGGTTATTGATTTCACCTGGAGTTTGACTGTTTCCTGCCATTTACTTCTCTTTGAGTGTGTTTGCTTCTTTTTGTTCTAAAGATTTCAGGTGTGCTTTTAAGTTGCTAGTATGAGATCTCTTAAATGTTTTATGAAGGCACTCAGTACTATGAATTTTCTTCACAGCATTGCTTTCATTGCTCTCATAAGTTTGGGTATATTGTGCCTTCCTTTCCATGTGGTTCTAGAAAACCTTTAATATTTTTCTTCATTTCTTCCTTGACCAAGATATCAAGTAGGATTGTTCAGTTTCCTTTCTGCTGTTCCTGTTGTTATTGAAGTTGAGGCTTGTCCATAGCAATCTGATAGAATGCAAGGGATTATTTCAATCTTTTTGTATCTGTTGAGGCTTGCTTGGTTTGTAATTTTTAGAGAGCCTAACACTCTCTGAAAGTAATATGTTTTATTTTTGTCATGTGACTAACCCATGAATATAGGGTACATTTTAACTTTCTAATTTGAAGGCCACCATTATTTGCCTAAATTGAGTAGTTATTATATACATGCTTGACTCATAAATAATGTATCAAAAGAGAAGAAGATTGAATACTTTGCATATTAATATAGAATGGGGTTCATATTTCAAAGACAAAAAACATACCCTTTAAAACCAAATATCCTAAAGGGTTTTGAACAACATGTTCTTCTAATTGAGGCATAGATCTGGAACTCCAACGTGTAATGTTTGTGTGTGTGCATATGTGTGTGTACACATTTACTAATGTATAATGCATCATACATTTAGTTTTTTGAAGCATACTTTCTTGGTTTCATATCTAATTCTTTTGAAAGGATTTATTATAAATGTGTGAAGTAACTTGCTTTTGTCAACTCAGTATAATTAGCCACTTATTTTTAGGGCTGAATCTTAATGAGTCATTTCATGTTCTTAATTAAAAGTGTCTGAGAATGGCACTGAGCTGTAGAACAAATAGACAAATTAAGTCCATTTTGCAAAATAGTTCATTTGTCCTTTAAATATATATTTTATTGAAATTAAGTCCCAAGATTAATACTATAAAAAAGAGAATCAAACCTAATACTCATGAGACTTTTTTTTAAATAAAGAATCACTTTACATTCATATATATATATATTTTTATCTGAGAACTAAAAATTTGCGGACAGTCTATCTCAATTATTATTCTACTTATTGTGTTTACTTTTAAATCACCCATATGCTAAGCTGTTTGTCATTCTAATCCTACTTTATACCACTTGTCACATTACTTTATTCATTCATTGCTTTATTATCTGCTTTCCTATATTTTATCTTACACAATTAGCTTTCTTGTATATATCCACTTATTTATCAATACAATTGCATTATATACTTATGACTGTGTTTTCTACCCTTTAAGTGATTTGTTAAACTTTAAATGTCAATATAAAATGATGTCAATGAAGTAGCATTAGGAAAATGTTTAGACAGTCAATAGTGATGTTAACTCCTTCAGTCTTTGTGAGTTCATATGAGCTTTGCTAATATGATTTAGAGAATCTAGTTCTCTTGGTGTCCTCTGCCCTCTCTGTCTCATTTACTTCTGCCTATCTGAGAGCTTTTTACTGGCTAGAGAATTATCTTGATTGGTGTTGGCTCCTTGCTGGCAGGTCCAGGTGGGAGAAGAGAGGTCCCAGTCTTGCCTGGCCTCTCTGGGGTTGAGCAGGATTTTGAGTGTCAGAGGCCCAAAAGAAGCACACTGGGCCTAGAGTCTTGTCAAAGCAGGAACTCAACTTTATTGCTTCAGCCTCTCGATTATATAAACTTGGAGCATAGGGACGGGGATTTTTGGTGGGGTGAGATGACATAGGAAGCAGGGAATGGTGACATAGGGTATGGGGTGACTGAAAGTGCCAGAGGCAAAGCTCTACATTAGCAACAGCAGGGCAGAGGCAGGGCCAAGTAGGTCTTGCTGAGTCACTCTGGTATGGAAGTGACTAAACAGGTCTTAAAACTCGAGCCAGGCTGAGATTTGTCCATAAGGCCCAAACTAGGGCTGAAATGGGGCTCAACAAATAGAGTATATTATATAATAGTATAAACAATTATTTTTATGTACTGCCATTTTGCATGTGTTTGAATTTATACTAGAGAAATGCTCCCTTTATACATGTCTGGTGGCCCTCATAAAAATCTGTTTCGATATCAGTTTTTCTTGAATTCATATTTTGTCTCATTCCTTTTTCCAGTCATTAATACTATCTCTTATTCTTTTTCTCCCTTTCCTCACCATTACATGAGTCTCAGAAATGCTGTCTTTTCCTTACTGAGGAGAGTACATTTCATAGCTGCTTTCATAGAGAAGACTGACATGCAGATAAAATTCAGAGTTGTTTTGCTTACATCCTATGTATTCCAACAAGTTGCAGGGGAAGAAATGGTACAAAGACCTTTCTAGTCAGACTATTTCTAAGTAGAAAAAGTTAGCGTTTAAGGATCCAATGTAGACGACCAGGGCTGAGGACCTCACAAAGTTTTCATTGATTATATCAATTGGGTTCTGAGTCAGTCAGCAAAATTACCTACTGATGTTTTCATAATATACATATCTTGACTTCAGTTTATGTTCTCTCCTCCCATCTCAACCACAGTATGTCCTCATCTACTCACCTCCTCGACTCCTGCTTTTCTCTTCAGAGAAAGGCTAGCTTTCCATAAACATGAACCAGCCATAGCATATCAAGTTTCATTTAGACTAGGTACTCCTCTACAGTTAAGGCTAGACTATGAACTGAGTAGCAGAAAAGTGTCCTAAGGGCAGATAAGAGAGATAGGTCTTGCTCCCTTGGTTAGGTGTCCTAGAAGGATACCAAGCTACACAACTGTAACATATGTGCAGAGATTCTACTTCTGATACATGGAGGCTTCCTGTTTGGCAGTTCAGTCTCTCTGAAGCCCTATAAACCCAAGGTAGTTGATTGACTCTATTTGTGTGTGTGTGTGTGTGTGTGTCTGTACTTGACTATTCTGGCTCCTGTAATCTTTTATCACTCTCTCCCTAAGCTCTACCTAATGTTTAACTGTGGTTCTCTGCATTTGTTTTCATTAGTTGCTGAGTAAAGGCCCCTCCCCTATCTACTCATGATGTAGTTTCTATTTTTCTTTCACAGTGTGACTCATCTATCTCCCTTTGAACACAAACAAACAGGTAAAGAAATTGAACAAATCCATCCAAGATCTAAAAATGGAAATAGAAACAATAAAGATATCACAAAGGGTGAGAACCCTGGAAATAAAGAACCTAAGAAAGAGATCAGGAGTCATAGACACAAGCATCACCATCAAAATACAAGTGATAGAAGAGAAAATCTAAGGTGCAGGAGATTCCATAGAAAACAATGGAAAAACAATCAAAGAAAATGCAAAATGCAAAAGGCTCTTAACACAAAGCATCCAGGAAATTCAGGACACAATGAGAAGACCAAGTCTAAGGATAATAGATAAGAAAGAGAGAGAACATTCCCAACTTAAAGGGCCAGTACATATCTTCAACAAAATTATAGAAGATAAATTTTCTAATCCAAAGAAAGAGATGCCCATAAACATATAAGAAGCCTACAGAACTCCATATATATTGAACCAGAAAAGAAATTTCTCCTGTCACTTAATAATCAAAATACCAAATACACAAAGCAAAGAATGTGAAAAGGCACAACATACCCAAACTTATGGGACACAATAAAAGCAATGCTAAGTGGATAAACTCATAGCTCTTAGTGCCTCCAAAAAGAAAGTGGAGAGAGCATACACTAAAAGCACAACAGCCTACCTCATAGATCTAGAACAAAAAGAAGCAAATACATCCAAGAGGAGTAGAGGGCAGAAAATAATCAAATTCAGGACTGAAACCAACCAAGTAGAAATAAAAGAGAACTATACAAAGAATTAATAAAACCAGGAGCTGGTATTTTGAGAAAATCAACAAGATAGATAAACCCTTTGTCAGGATGACCAGTGGGCACAGAGACAATATACAAATTGACAAAATTGGAAATGAGAAGGCAGCTAACAACAGAAACTGAGTAAATTAAAAAAAAATCATCATATCCTATTACAAAAGCCTATACTCCACAAAACTGGTAAATCTGGATGAAATGGACAATTTTCTAGATAGATACCAGGTACCAAAGTTAAATGAGTATCAGATAAACCATCAAAACAGTCCTATAACCTCTAAAGAAATAGAAGCATTCACTAAAAGTCTCCCAACAAAAAATAGGGCAGGACCAGATGGTTTAGTGTAGAATTCTATAAGACCTTTAAAACAGACCTAATATCAATACTCTTCAAAGTATTCCACAAAACAGAAAAGGAAGGAACACTACCCAATTAATTCTATCAAGTCACAGTAATGCTGTTACCAAAACCGCACAAAGACTCAACAAAGAAACAAAACTTCAGACCAATATTTTATGAATATTGATGCAAAAATACTCAATAAAATTCTAACAAACTGAATCCAAGAACACATGAAAACAATCATACATCATGATCTTGCAGGCTTCATCCCAGGGATACAGGGATTGTGCAATACACAGAAAACTATCAGTGTAATCCACTACATAAAAAAACTCAAAGAAAAAAATCCACATAATAATTTCATTAAATGCTGAAAAAGCACTTAACAACACTCAACACCCATTCATGTTGAAAGTCTTAGAAAGATCAGGAATTCAAGTTCCATACCTAAACAGAGTAAATGCAATATACAGCAAACCAGTAGCTTATATCAAACTAAATGGAGAGAAACCTAAAGCAATCCTACAAAAATAAGGGACTAGACAAGGCTGCCCACTCTCTCCCAATCTATTCAATATAGAACTTGAAGTTCTAGCTAGAGCAATGAGACAACAAAAGGACATGAAAGGGATACAGATTGGGAAAGAAGTCAAAATATCACTATTTGCAGATGATATAATAGTATACATAAGTGACTCCAACGAATTTCACCAGAGAAAATCTTCATCTGATAAACAATTTTGACAACATGGCTGAAGTTAAAATTAATTCAAGCAAATAAGTAGCCTTCCCGTCCTCAAAGGATAAACGGGCTGAGAAAGAACTTTAAAAAAGGGCACCCTTCACAATAGTCACAAACAATATAAAATAACTTGGTATGACTCTAACCAAGCAAGTGAAAGATCTGTGTGACAAGAACTTTCAGTCTCTGAAGAAAGAAATCGAAAAAGAACTCAGAAGACAGAAAGATCTCCCATGCTCATCGATTGGCAGGATTAATATAGTAAAAATGGCCATTTTGCCCAAAGCAATCTGCCAATTAAACAAAATCCCCATCAAAATTCTCACTCATTTCTTCATAGAGTTACAAAGAGCAATTGTTAAATTCATTTGGAATAATAAATAATCCAGGATAGCAAAGACTATTATCAATAATAAAACAACAACTTGGGGAATTACCATCCCTGACCTCAAGCTCTACTACAGAGCAATATGAGTAAAAAGTGCATCTTTGTGGTACAGTGAAAGGTAGGTAGATCAATGGAGTAGAATTGAAGACTTAGAAGTGAACCCACACATCCATGGTCACTTGATCTTTAACAAACAAGCTAAAATCATCCAGTTGGAAAAAAGACAGCTTTTTCAACAAATGGTGCTGGTTCAACTGGCATTCAACATGTAGAAGAAGGCAAATTGATCCATTCTTCTACAAAGCTCAACTCCAACTGGATCAAGGACCTCCACGTAAAAGCAGATACACTGAATTTAATAGAAGAGAAAGTGGGGAATAGCTTCAAACACAGGGGCACATGGAAAATTTCCCTAAACAGAACACAAATGGTTTATGCTCTAACATTCATATTTATAATAGCCAGAAGTTGGAAAGAACCCAGATATCCTTCAATAGAAGAATGAATACAGAAAATGTGGTACATCTATACAATAGAATATTACTCAGCTATTAAAAACAATGAATTTGTGAAATTCTTAGGCAAATGGATAGAACTAGAAAATATCATCCTGAGTGAGGTAACCTGATCACAAATGAACACACATGATATGTAGTCACTGATAATTGAATATTAGCCCAAAAGCTCACAATACCCAAAATACAACTCATAGACCACATGAAGCTGATGAAGAAGGAAGACCAAACTATGGGTACTTTGGTCCTTTTCAGAAGGAGTAACAAAATACTCATGGAGCAAATATGGAGGCAAAGTGTGGTACAGAAACTGAAGAAGGGGTCATTTAGAGACTGTTCTACCTCGATAATCATTCCATGTGCAGTCACCAAAGGTAGATGCTGATGTGAATGTCAGGAAGTGTATGCTGACAGGAGCCTGATATAGCTGTCTCCTTAGAGGTCTGCCAGAGGCTGACATATACAGAGGTAGATGCTCACAGCTAGCCACTGAACTGATATTGGGGTTCCCAATGAAGGAGTTAGAGAAAGGACTGAAGGAGCTGAAGGGGTTTTCGGCTCCATGGGGAGAGCAATAGCACTAACCAACCAGAGCTCCCAGGGTCTAAACCACCAGTCTGGTAGCGTATAGGGAGGGACCCATGGCTCCAGCTGTATATGTAGGGGAGGATGGCCTTGTTTGGCATAGGTGGGAGTAGAGGTCCTGGGTCCTGTGAAGACTGGATGCCCCAATGTGGGGAAATTCAAGGGCAGAAAGATGAAAGTGGGTGTGGGCACATCCTCATAGAAGCATGAGGAGGAGGGATGTTATGGGGGGGGTTAGTGGGGGAGAAATGGGGAAAGGGAATAATATCTGAAATGTAAATAAAATATCCAATAAAAACATATTATTAAAGCAAAAAAAATTGAAGATGGCTCAGCCCATGAATAATTTTATCAGTAGTACCTGCCTCATCAATGCTCATCAGAGCAGCAAGCTTCAAGAATGGCATATATGGCTTGATCATGCTAGCCCTGTTTGTCCTGGGAATACTTTTATTTCTACCCAACATGTTAAATCTTGTCTTTAACAACATCAACATGTTGCCAGCCAAAGTACATGGCTTGAACCTGAAACTGGACCTCTAGATAGAGTTATTAAATTAACAAATTGGCAAGCCAATGATAGGTAAGATTCTGCACAGAGCCTTACGAATCTAAGACAGAAGTGCATTGCTTTTGATAATGCATATTCCACAATGCGTAAGGAAGGCATTCTTAGCAGAACAACCTAAGACAGACTCAGTCTTGTTTATGAAATAGAATAGGGGGAGAGGTAGAGAGCTTTTGTGGCTGCTTGGCAAGAATCACATGGGCCAAGGACAAGGAAATGGGCTGCTTGGCAGAAATATGACATTGGCCAAGGACAAGGAAGTGGGCTTCAGGCAGGAATCTGACATTAGGATAGAACAAAGAAGTAATTAGAGGCAGGATTCTGAATCTTAGGCTAGGACAAGTAAGTAGGTTTCAGACATGAAAATGACTTTGGGCTAGGACAGGGAAATGAGCTCAGATATTTTAGTCATCCTGAATAAGCCCTTAGATACAATGATCACGGGAGTGTTCATATAATTTTGTGTATTGCCTTGCTTGTTCTTTGACTGTTTGTGTTTATTGTCCTGCTTATTCCTTGACTATTTTCATCTATTGTATTGTTAGTTCCTCAACCTAGAAATGACTTTAATATTTGCATGTAATTAAATTGGTATGAAAGTAGAAAGGAGGAGGAAGGATGGAATTGGGGGTTTCTAGGGAGGGAAAATGGAGAAAGGAGATGGCATCTGAAATGTAAATAAAATATTCAATAAAAACAAAAAGCAAAATCAATCAAACAAAAAGAATTGACAAATTGGATCTCATAAAATTGTAAAGCTTCTGTAAGATCAAGGACACTGTCAGTAGGAGAAAATGGCAACCAACAGATTGGGAAAAGATCTTTACCAATCTTACATCTGATAGAGGGCTAACATCCAATTTATACAAAGAACTCAAGAAGTTAAACTTCAGAGAAACAAAAATCCCTATTAAAGAATGGAAGACAGAGCTAAACAGAGAATTCTCACCTGAGAAAACTCAAATGGCTGTGAAGCACCTAAAGAAATGTCCAACATCCTTAGTTATCAGGGAAATGCAAATCAAAACAACCTTGAGACTAGTCACTTGTCATATCACATTAGGCTGAATGACTAAGATCAAAAACTCAGGTGACAGTAGATGCTGACAAGGATGTTGAGAAAGAGAAACACTCCTCAATTACTGATGGGATTTCAAACTTGTACATCCACTCTGGAAATCAGTCTGGCGACTCCTCAAAATATTGCACATAATACTACCTTAGGACCTCACTAAATCACTGCTGGGCATATACCCAGAAGATGTTCCAACATGTAACAAGGACACATGCTCCACTATGTTCATAGCAGCCATATTTATAATAGCCAGAAGCTGGAAAGAACCCAGATGTCTTTTAACAGAAGAATGGATACAGAAAATGTGGTACATTTACACAATGGAATACTACTCAGCTATTAAAAACAATGACTTAACGAAATTGACAGGCAAATGGATGGATATAGAAAATATCATCCTGAGTGAAATAACTAAGTGATAAAAGACCACACATGGTATTTGTTCACTAATAAGTGGATAGTATGCAAAGAGCATGGAATACTCAAGATACAACTCACGGAGTGCATGAAGCTTCATAGGAAGGAAGACCAAAGAGTAGACGCTTCGGTCCTACTTAGAAGGGAGAACAACATAATTGAGGGAAGTAGAGAGACTTGTTAGGAAAAGAAGAGTCAGATGGGAAATCAAGGTAAGAATCAAGTATGGGAGAAGATGGAGGAAATGTACAGAGGTTCAGGACATATGTAGCAATGAGAGGGGGGACACTGGGTGTAGCAACCAGAATGTCCCTGATGCCAGTAAAGTATGAGCCTCCCAAGACCCCACTGGGATGACATTAGCTGAAATACCCCACAAATGGGCGGGAGATCCTGAAAAGAACTTATCCAGAGATTAGTCATAGCCCCCTTAGATGAGGGATGGGCCTACTCACTCATTTCTAAAATTTTACCCTAGAATTGCTCCTGTCTAAAAGAAATACAGTGACAAAGAGTGGAGCAGAGACTGAAGGAAAGGCCATCCATAGACTGCCCTACCTGGGGATCTGTTCCACATGCTGACACCAAACCAAGACACTATTGAGGATGCCAAGAAATGCTTGACCACAGGAGACTGATATAGCTGTCTCCCAAGAGGCTCTGCCAGATTCTCATCAATACAGATGCTGGTGCTTGAAGCCAACCATCAAGCTGAGTACAGGACCCTAATGGAGGTGTCAGGGAAAAGACTGAGGGAGCTGAAGGGGCCTTATGTGGCATCAATGGGAGGAACAACCCTTGGTCCTGTGGAAGCTTGATGGTCCAGTGTAGAGGAATACTGGGGCAATGAGGAAGGAATGGGTGGGTTGGTGGTGGAGCACCCTCATAGAAGCAGGGTAAGGGTATATGAGATGGGGGTTTGCCAAAGGGAAACCGATAAAGGTGATAACACTTGAAATGTAAATAAATAAAATATCCTAAAAATAACCTCCAAAAATAAAAATTAAAAATATATTAAAAATAAGAAGTACTTATCTTCTGGAACAATGTATGATATATACTAATTACTTAAGCATAAACACTGTATAAATGCATAAATGAGCTTTTGTAATTTATACATTGTTTTCTTTGGCAATTGATAGTAGTTACAGTATGGAATAAATCATTAATAGTAGCAACCCAACAACACAGTTTATATCATATGGATAAATCAATCAGACCAGATCAGGTCTATAGTGATGTCTAACAGGATTTTATTTCATCTTCTTCTTGGCCTAGTCCTTTTTGTGTCTAAACTGGTTTATCATCATTACTTTGAGCTAGACATAAAGAAATATCTAAGCTGAACTAATTACATGTGTACAATTGAACAAGTTTTTTTTATTACTTTTCATATTTATTTATATTAAAATTCATGTTCTTGCTGAAAAAAATAATGTTTTTTTTTTTTATTAAATGTGAGTCCAAGCAGCAAATACTAGTTTTCATGACCAAGATAATGGAAATATACATTTTGGTTACTCATTGATGTGCAGGTGTGACTGTTATAAAATGTCTAAAAATACAAATGATAGTTGAAACTTAATTTCCTTTATATTACACATGCAAAAGGTAAACTCTCAAAGTTGAAACAGAAGGTTATTAGAGTTTACATGTATACACTTAAATAATGCTAAAATATTTAATATTTCAATCATTAACATCTTGCATTCTACTTTTTTACTTTTGATCTTCTGATAATGCACTTTAGAAGTTAAAAAATACTGCTGAAATATTTTAGTTGATAAGAAATGAAGGCAAGATTGAAAATAATGCTAGATGTGCTCCGAAAAGACTTATCAAATAAATTATTGTAATGAATCCATTCTTCATGCTTCTGCGGATTAACTTTTAAAACCACCAATGAAAAATCACCAATAATGTTTTATTTGATATAGTAGTGTCATGTATTATAATTTTACTAATTTTAATAAGAAGGGAGACTTCCTTCCTGAGTTACAAACCTGGAGCTTTTCATGCCAGCCTATTATCAACCAGTTTACAACTGAAACAGTGGCAAGAAACAGCTGGCCCCTATGCTCTTGAGAAAGCAGAAAGCGAAGAGCTGAGTTTTAAGCTCATTTCAGCTTTTCACTAGGAACATATCCCACAGCATCAGAAAACATGCGTCTCAAAAAGACTGACAGTGACTTTATCTCAAAGTGAGATTCAGTGACTAGCTTTGAAACACCAGCCTTGTCCAAGTAAGAGGCTGGAAGAAGAGGCCCTGCAAATGTCTACAAGGAGTTTCACTGGGAGCACATGGTTCTAAGAGAGCCACAATGTAGAGAAATGGTGAGACTTGGTGAAGTCCATCAGAATCCTCTATTGCAAGAATGGATCCTGAATAGGGGCACCTAAGGCTGTGTAAAATTGGAAACAATAGTTCTAATACAAACAAAAGCCAAAGACTCACAGAAAAGTCAGTTCTTGCTAACCACAAGGATATCACTATAAGATGAAGTCTCCAATCAGGACAAATTTGTGTCACTAAATAATTATACAAAGTTTGAAAAATAACAAAAATGAAAACATATTTGAACCTATAAAAAAGAAAATAATAGAAACATTTTTCAATCAAAATGAACAAATTGTAACATAAAAATGTTGCAGAATTAGTCTCATAAATTTCTTGGACAGAAAAGTATAATTTTAGTTATGTATATTAGAAAACAATCAATCTTAAGCTCAATGATATGAACTTTGAAAGAACAAGTTAATGTCTCCAAAGTGACAGAAGCATGGCCAAAACATCAAACAACTGGAAACAAAACAGCATCTCAATTAAAAAGTTTAAAAAACAATCACTACTCAAAATGAAAGGGATCAAATTACTGTAAATATTAAAGATTAAAAATATTTTAAAACATTTTCCTATTATTTTAATGTTTACATGTAATTGTCCTATTTACTTTTAAATTGTTGTGATAAGATACAATAACCAAACCAAGTAGCTAAAGAAATAGTTCATTTAAATCTTACAGTTTTAGAGGATGAGTCCATGAGCATTAGGGCAGAGAAGGCAGTGATAGGCAGCCAGCCATTACATTGGAACACTAACTGAGAGCTCACATATTGATCTACAAGTATAAAGCACAGAGAACACACAGGACATTGTGTGTGTCTAATCTCAAAAGTGACACACTTTCTATAACTAGGCAGTATCTATTTACCTTTCTCAAACAGTTCCTCTAGCTGAAGTCCAAGTATTGAAATATATTAACTTTCTAGGGCCATTTTCACTTAAGTGAATAGTAGCATCCTTTAAAAATCCAGTCTGGTGTAATTAGACACAGAATAATGTGAATATCAATTTCTAAACTTTTTGTACTTTTAATATTGAAGTAAGAATAACTGCATTCAAAATAAACTATAAGGCTTAGATTGAATAAGACTAAATAAAAATAAAATAAGTATTTTCAATAATATACACTCTAAGAAAACATTTCTAATCTTACCATAATTATGTTAAAATATATTTTATATAGAAATGAAAATTCTAACTAAATAAGAGAACATATTCCATAATATTTTAACATAGTTTATGAAGGCTTTATAGTTGGGGTCCATTTTATTTGAAAATCAATCACAATGCTAACAAGGAGAGGGGAAATGAGATTATCAGTGACAACAAAGAAGTCACATGACCTTGACCAATACAAAGAATAATGCAACTTTTATTTAACAAGTTGCATAGAGATGAAAATTCAAATAGGCTAACTAGAAGTTTGTTTAATTATAAATTATGAAACCATTCACCAGGTTTTGGAAAGCTGTGGGGCAGAGGTCTGTGAAAGAATAGCTTGGTTCCTGGTCGAGCACAGGCCTCAAACCCCAGACCCTAATGGGACCATGGTAGGTGTTTGGCCATGCCTCCAGACTCCAGGCTCCTGACATGAGGCCTCCCCCCAACCCCTAGGACTATGCTTCTACCAGCCCCTCCACAAGTAGAGGGCATGACTACAGACCTCAGGGCCTCAAGAGATCTACACAGTAATGAGATACCTGAGGTCAGAGAGCATAGCCAATTAAGTATTTCTGCCCAGACCCTCCTCCGTCCTTCCCCCTCTTTCCCTATTTAACTCAGGTCTGTTCTGAGTTTCAGAGGGGTGCAGCCAGACTCATCTACCATCTGCCATGACAATAAATCCTTTAAAACCATGGGCGTCCTATTGTCTTTGAAGCCTTGCCATGGAGAACCATGTTGGGGACCTCTGAGTATAGAGCTGCAACCTAATCTCCTGTGAAGGGCTTTTCACTGATTCAAGCAAGCTAGCTGAGCTGCAGAGTCAGCCAAGGGAGTACAGTAACCAAGAGTCTCCTTCCCACAGGGCACTGTCAGGGCTTCCCCTACCTCGTTTCTCTCAGCTGTGGGCCAGCCTCCTATGTCCCCACTTCTCTGTTCTTCCGCAGACTCCAGCAGCGTCTGGGAGCCCAAGGACAGACCACCTATCTTCCTGCCCCATGTGGGAATTCTAACTGAGATCTCCCCTTGCCCCTGCAGAGCCCTGGCCCTTCTGGCACTGGGTGGAGTGAACGCAGTTGAAATCCTGTGCTTCAGCTGCTGAGAGCTGCAGTTCTAGCCAACTGGGCACAGGAACCACAACAGCCCAACAGGATCCATGCCTGCCCCCACTCTCAAGCTAACTGTCCCTCAGAAAGAAGCTTGGAAACAGTCTCAGCTACTACTTGCACCACCAAGTACAATGATTGCTAATAAGATGAAACAGTAATAACAGGAGATAATGTCTATCTTTATTGCTGGTGTGTGATTTTTGTATGCATCAGGAAGATGGATCCTGTTTTCACATCCATTCTGTTAGCCTGTGACTTTTTTTTTTTAAGTATCCTAGCCCTTTATTTTTTTTTCCTTTTTTTATTGGATGTTTTATTTAAATTTCTATGTTGTCCCCTTACCCCATCCCCCACCCACCCAGGAACCCCCAATCCCCTCACCGCTCCTCCTTCTTCTCTGTGGATGTAACCTCTATCCAACCCCCCACTCCCACCTCCCCACCCTCAAAATTCCCACCCCCTGGGGCATCCAGCCTTCATGCAGTCAAGGTTCTCTTCTTCCACTTATGCCCAGCAGGGCCCTCCACTCTTACATATTCAACTGAAGCGCTGGATCCTTCCCTAAGTGCTCCCAGGCTGGTGGTTTAGACCCTGGGAGCTGTGGTTGGTTGGTATTGTTGCTCTCCTCATGGTGCCGCAAATCCTTTCAGCTCTCCTTCAGTCTTCACTCTAACTCCTCTATTGAGAACCCCATGATCAGTTCAATGGCTAGTTGTGAGCATCTGCCTCTGAATATGTCAGACTCTTGAAGACCTCTGAGGAGACCTCCATATCAGGCTCTTATCAGCATGCACTTCCTGACTTCCAAATCAGCCTCTACCTTTGGTGATTGCACATGGGATAGATACTCAGGTGGAGTGGTCTTGGAACGGCCCCTCCTTCAGTTTCTGTCCCTCACTTTGTCTCCATATTTGCTCCCTTGAGTAATTTGTTGCTCCTTCTAAGAAGGACCGAATCAACCCCTCTTGGTCTTCCTTCTTTATGGGCTTCATGTGGCCTGTGAGTTGCATCTTGGGTATTTCAAGGTTCTGGGCTAATATCCAATAATCAGTGAGTGAATACCATGTGTGTTCTTTTGTGATTGGCTTACCTCACTCAGGATGATAATTTCTAGTTCCATCCATTTACCTAGGAACCTCTCCAATTCATTGTTTTTAATAGCTGAGTAATACTCCATTGTGTAAATATATCACATTTTTTTGAATCCATTCCTCAGTTGAAGGACATCTGGATTCTTTCCAGCTCCTGGCTATTATAAACAAGGTTGCTATGAACATAGTTGAGCATATGTCCTTGTTATATGTTCGAGCAATTTCTGGGTATATGCCTAGGAGTGGTATAGCTGGATCCTCAGGTAATGTTTTGTCCAATTTTCTGAGGAACCGCTAGACTGATTTCCAAAGTGGTTGCACCATCTAGCAGTCCCACCAACAATGGAGGAGTGTTCCTCTTTCTCCACACCCTTGCCAGCATCTACTATCACCTGAGTTTTTAATCTTAGCCATTCTGACTGGTGTGAGATGGAATCTCAGGGTTGTTTTGATTTGCATTTCCCTGATGACTAAGGATGCTGAACATTTCTTTAGGTGCTTCTCAGCCATTCGAGTTTCTTCCATTGAAAATTCTTTGTTAAGCTCTATACCCCATTTTCTAAAAGGGTAATTTGGTTGTCTGGAGTCTAATTTCTTGAGTTCTTTGTATATATTAGATACTAGCCCTCTATCACATGAAGGATTGGTAAAGATCTTTTCTCAATTTGTTGGTTGTTGTTTTGTCGTATTGACAGTGTCCTTTGCCTTACAGAAACTTTGAAATTTTATGAAGTCCCATTTGTCAATTCTTGATCTTAGAGCATATGCCATTGGAGTTCTGTTCAGGAACTTTTCCCCTGTGCCCAAGTATTCGAGGCTCTTCCCCACCTTCTCTTCTATTAGTTTCAGTGTATCTGGTTTTATGTGGAGGTCCTTTATCCACTTAGACTTGAGCTTTGTACAAGGGGATAAAAAAGGATCAATTTTCATTCGTCTACATGTTGTCCTCCAGTTGAACCAGCACCATTTGTTGAAAATGCTGTCCTTTTTCCACTGGACAGTTTTAGCTCCTTTGTCAAAGATCAAGTGACCATAGGAGTGTGGGTTCATTTCTGGGTCTTCAATTCTATTCCATTGATCTTCCTACCTGTCTCTGTACCAATACCAGGTAGTTTTTATCACTATTGCTCTGTAGTACAGCTTGAGGTCAGGGATGGTGATTCCTCCAGAAGTTCTTCTATTGTTGAGAATAGTTTTTGCTATCCTGGGTTTTTTGTTATTCCATATGAACTTGAGAATTTCCTTTTCTAACTCTGTGAAGAATTGAGTTGGGATATTAATGGGGATTGCATTGAATCTGTAGATTGCTTTTGGCAAGATGGACATTTTTAATATATTAATCCTGCCAATCCATGAGCATGGGAGATCTTTCCATCTTCTGAGATCTCCTTCAATTTCTTTCTTCAGAGACTTGAAGTTCTTGTCATACAGGTCTTTCACTTGCTTGGTTAGATTCACACCAAGGTATTTTATATTATTTGCAACCATTGTGAAAGGTGTCATTTCCCTAATTTCTTTTTCAGTCTGTTTATCTTTCATGTAGAGGAAGGCTACTGATTTGTTTGAGTTGATTTTATAACCAGCCACTTTGCTGAAGTTGTTTATCAGGTTTAGGAGTTCTCTGGTGGAAGTTTGGGGGTCACTTAAGTATACTATCATATCATCTGCATATAGCGATATTTTGACTTCTTCCTTTCCTATTTGTATCCCTTTGACTTCTTTTTGTTGTCTAATTGCTCTGGCTAGGACTTCCAGTACTATATTGAATAGGTAGGGGGAGAGTGGGCAGCCTTGTCTAGTCCCTGATCTTAGTGGGATTGCTTCAAGTTTCTCTCCATTTAGCTTGATGTTGGCTATTGGTTTGCTGTAAATTGCTTTTTACTATGTTTAGGTAGGGGCCTTGAATTCCTGATCTTTCCAAGACTTTTATCATGAAGGGATGTTGAATTTTGTCAAATGCTTTCTCAGCATCTAGTGAGATGATCATGTGTTTTTTTTTTCTTTAAGTTTATTTAAATAGTGGATTACATTGATGCATTTCTGAATATTGAACCAACCCTGCATTCCTGGGATAAAACCTACTTGATCATGATGGATGATTGTTTTGATGTGTTCTTGGATTCAGTTTGCTAGAATTTTATTGAGTATTTTTGCATCGATGTTTATAAGGGAGATTGGTCTGAAGTTCTCTTTCTTTGTCTGGTCCTTGTGGGGTTTGGGTATGGGTGTAATTGTAGATTCATAGAACGAATTGGGTAGTATTCCTTCTGTCTCTATTTTGTAGAATAGTTTAAAGAGAATTAGTATTAGGTCTTCCTTGAAGGTCTGATAGAATTCAGCACTAAAACCATCTGGTCCTGGGCTTTTTTTAGTGGGGAGGCTTTTGATGACTGCTGCTATTTCCTGAGGGGTTATGGGACTATTTAGATGGTTTATCTGCTCCTGGTTTAACTTCGGTACCTGGTATCTGTCTAGGAAATTGTCCATTTCATCCAGGTTTTCCAGTTTTGTTGAGTATAGGCCTTTGTAGTAGGATCTGATGATTTTTTGAATTTCTTCAGTTTCTGTTGTTATGTCTCCCTTTTCAGTTCTGATTTTAATAATTTGGATACTGTCTCTGTGCCCTCTGGTTAATCTGGCTAACGGTTTATCTATCTTGTTGATTTTCTCAAAGAACCAGCTAATGGTTTTACTGATATTTTGTATTGTTCTTTCTGTTTCTATTTGGTTGATTTCAGCCCTGAGTTTGATTATTTCCTGCCTTCTACTCCTCCTGGGTGTATTTGCTTTTTTTTGTTCTAGAGCTTTTAGTTGTGCAGTGAAGTTGTTAGTGTGTTTTCTTTTCAGTTTCTTTTTCTAGGCACGTAGAGCTATGAGTTTTCCTCTTATCACTGCCTTCATGGAGTCCCACAAGTTTTGGTATGATGTGTCCTCATTTTCATTGAATTCTAAAAAGTCTTATTTCTGTCTTTATTTCTTCCTTGACCAAGTCATCATTGAGTAGAGAGTTGTTCAGTTTCCATGTGCCCGTGGGTTTTCCATTGGTTTTGTCATTATTAAAGACCAGTCTTTGTCCGTGGTGATCTGATAAGAGGCAAGGGATTATTTCAATCTTTTTGTATCTGTAGAGGCTGGTTTAGTGACCAATTATATGGTCTATTTTGGAGAAGGTACCATGAGGTGCTGAGAAAAAGGTATATTCTTTTGTTTTAGGATGAAATGTTCTATAGACGTCTGTTAAGTCCATTTGGTTCATAACTTCTGTTAATGTCAAAGTGTCTCAGTTTAGTTTCTGTTTCCATGATCTGTCCATTGCTGAGAGTGGGGTGTTGAAATCACCCACTATTATTGTGTGAGGTGTAATGTGTGTTTTGAGCTTTAGTAAAGTTTCTTTTATGTATGTAGGTGCCCTTGCATTTGGAGCATAGATGTTCAGAATTGAGAGTTCACCTTGATAGATTTTTCCTTTGATGAGTATGAAGTGTCCTTCCTTATCTTTTTTGATTAATTTTGGATGAAAGTCGATTTTATTTGATATTATAATGGCTACTCCAGCTTTTTTCTTGGGACCATTGGCTTGGAAAATTGTTTTCTACCCTTTTATTCTAAGGTAGTGTCTGTCTTTGTCACTGAGCTGCATTTCTTGTATGCAGCAAAATTATGGGTCTTGTTTGTGTATCCAGTCTGATAGTCTGCGTCTTTTTATTGGGGAATTGAGACCATTGATGTTAAGAGATATTAAGGAAAAATGATTGTAGCTTCCTGTTATTTTTGTTATTAGAGTTAAAGTTATGTTTGTATAGTTATCTTCTTTTGGGGTTGTTGGAAGATTACTTCCTTGCTGTTTCTAGGTTGTAGTTTCCCTCCTTGTGTTGGCGTTTTCCATCAGTTATCCTTTGAAGTGCTGGGTTTGTGGGAAGATATTGTGCAAATTTGGTTTTTTCATGGAATATCTTGGTTTCACCATCTATAGTGATTGAGAGTTTTGCTGGGTATAGTAATCTGGGCTGGCAATTGTGTTCTCTTAGGGTCTGTATGATGTCAGTCCAGGCTCTTCTGGCTTTTATAGTCTCTGGTGAGAAGTCTGGTGTAATTCTTATAGATCTGCCTTTATATGTTACTTGACCTTTTTCCCTTACTGCTTTTAGTATTTTTTCTTTGTTTTGTGCATCTGATGTTTTGATTATTATGTGACGGGAGGTATTTCTTTTCTGGTCTAGTCTATTTGGTGTTCTGTAGGCTTCTTGTATGTTTATGGGCATCTTGTTCTTTAGGTTAGGGAAGTTTTCCTCAATAATTTTGTTGAAGATATTTACTGGCCTTTTAAATTGGGAATCTTCATTCTCATCTATACCTATTATCCTTAGGTTTGGTCTTCTCATTGTTTCCTGGATTTCCTGGATGTTTTGAGTTAGGAGTTTTTTGCATTTTGCATTTTCTTTGACAACTGTGTCAATATTTTCCACCGTATCTTCTGCATTTGAGATTCTCTCTTCTAGCTGTTGTATTCAGTTGGTGATGGTTGCATCTATGACTCCTGATTTCTTTCTTAGGTTTTCTATCTCCATGGTTGTCTCCCTTTGAACTTTCTTTATTGTTTCTATTTCCAGTTTCAGATCCTGAATGTTTTTGTTTAATTCCTTCTTTGTGTTTTCTTGCATTTCTTTAAGGGATTTCTGTGATTCCTCTTCAAGGGCTTCTATCTGTTTACTTGTACTCTCCTGTATTTCTTTAATGGGGTTACTTAATTCCTTCTTATAATCCTCTATCATCATCATGAGAAGTGATTTTAATTCTGAATCCTGCTTTTCAGGTGTGATGGGGTGTTCAGGGCTTGCTATATTCGGAGAACTGGGCACTGATGATGCCAAGAAACTTTGGTTTCTGTTGCTTATGTTCTTGAGCTTGCCTTTTGCCATCTGGTTAACTCTAGTGGTACCTGCCCTCACTGTGTAAGAGTGGAGTCTGTATTTCCAGTTATCTTGCTTATTGCAGAGCTCCTCGGAGTCCAGATGTCTCTGTGGTCTTATGCTCCTAATCTCCTGAGTGGAAGAACTCCTGGGACTCAGGCCACCTCTTGGATCTGGAAATCCTTCTGCTCTGAGTGCAGTGGCTCCTCAGCTGCTCTGAGTGCAGTGGGTCCTCGATGACTCAGGATTCAGTTTCAGCTGCTCTGAGTGCATGGCTCCTCGATGACTCAGGATTCAGTTTCTCCACAGGACAGGAGCAAACCGACTCTGTGTCTTCTCCAGCCCAAAGGACCAGGCAGAGGTGGAAGGGAAGTGGAATTCCGGAGGGGCGGGGTTTGGGTAGCTGCTGTGCCCTGAATGTCCCTGGCTCCCAGATGTATCTCTGGGGCTTAGGGAGTGAGATGGAGTTCTTACCAGCTGCTCTGAGTGCAGTGGCTCTTCTAGGATGACTCGGAATTCAGTATCTCCACAGGACCGGAGCAGACAGATTCTGTGTCTGCACCAGCCCAAAGGACCAGGCAGGGGCGGAAGGGAGCCTGTGACTTTTTATTGGAAAATTGAGCCTATTGACGTTGAAAGATATTAATGACCAGTTATTGTTATTTCCTGTCATTGTGATGGTGGTGTTGGTGTGTGTGTGTATTCATGAGTGTATATGTGTGTGTGTGTGTCTTTCTGTGTGTATGTCTGCTTATATGTGCTTTCAATGTTTTCTGTGCTATGGAATTACCTATTCCTCGTGTTTTCTTCAATGTAGTTATAGTCTTGTGTTGGAGTTTTCATCTAGTATCTCTTATAAGGCTGAATTTTTATATTGATATTGTTTGAATTCAGATATGTAATGAAGTATGTTTTCTCCATCTATGTTGATTGAGAGTTATGTTTATGTTGTGTATAGTAGATTTAGTTGGTACCTGTGGATTTTTAGTAGTTTTTAGATGCTTGTTCAGACCTTTCAAGCTTTTAGAGTCTTTGAAGAAAAGTTGGGTGTAATTCTGATATGTCTGCTTTTGAATGTTACATGTTCCTATTTCCTTTTAATATTGTTTTTTGTTCCGTGATTTTGTGTTTTGAATATTATGTGTCAGGAAGATTTTCTTTTCTAGTCCAGTCTAACTGGTGTTCTATAAACTTCTTGTATGTTTGTAGGCATCTCTTTATGTAGTTTGGGAAACTTTTCTTTTATGATATTGTTGAGAGTGTCTTCTGGGACTCTTCAACTTTTTTCATTTCTAGTATTCTTAGATGAAGTCTTTTCATGGTACCCCAGATCTTGAATGTTTTGTGTCAGGAATTTTTATAAATTTAACATTTCTTTTTTACTGATGTTTTAATTGTTTTACCTGTGCTGTTAATGCCTGAGTTTCTGTCTTCCATCTCCTGTATTCTGTTGGTGATACTTGCATCTGTTGTTCCTGTTCTCTTCCCTAGGTTTTCCATCTCTAAGATACCCTCAGTTTGTGTTTCCTTTATTGATTCAATTTCCACATCCAGGTTTTTCATGATTTTACTAATTTCCTTCCCTTGTTTAATAGTATGGCTTTAAAGAATTTATTTTTTTCTCTTTAAAAATCTCTATATGTTTGATTACATTCTCTTGTATTTACTCATTTCCTCTTTAAAGGTCTCTATCATCTTAATAAGATTAAATTTAAGGTAATTTTCTTATGTTTCAGTTGTTTTAAGATATTCAAGGCTTGCTATAGTGGGAAAGCTGTGCTCTGAAGGTGACATACAGCTGTGGCTTTTGTTAATTTTGTTCTTTCTAGGGCCTTTAGCCATTTAGACAGTTTTGATCTCTGTATGTTGTTGTTGTTTGTAGGGAGCCAAACCCAGGAAACTACCTGCTGTTCTAAGAGAACCCAGGAAGTTACCTGCTGTTCTTGAAAGACTAGTCAGTGCAAGGTTAAGAAAGGACATTCACAGGTCTCAGGCCCCAGGAACTTAAAGAATGTCTGGAATTTCCTGGGAGCCGATTATGACAGTGGGATGGTCTAGGGCAATAAGGATGTGACAGTGGGATGGTCTAGGGTAATAAGCATTCAATAGTGGGATAGTCCTAAGCAATGACCATCACCCAAACTTCCTGGTTTGCTGTGTCTTTATAATCTGCACCCGAAATTAAAGTTTTAGAGCTTGATCAGAACCCCAGACTTGCTCTCATTCCTTGTGTCTCTTGTCCCTTCATTCTTTCGCACCCTTCCCTAAGGTCTCGTCGAATCCCCGTGGGCCGGGGCAGTTGTAGTAGGTATTGGAAGTGCGGTGAACCTTGATGGTACTGGTATATCAGGCCTATTATGTGTATCTTTTGGCTGGATGTTTCTGAACTTGGGGGCTTGTATGGTTCAGGAGCCTCAGATCTGATGAAGGTGGGCAGAGAAGTGGCAGGAGAATGGAGGTTTCCCTGGAGTAGCAGACTGCTCAGAAAGGTTTGACTGGCCCAACAGCTCAGATTGCAGCAAAGAACAGTGGGGGAAGGGAAGTTAACATGTATATTGTTTAGGAGTTTGACATAAGTGAAGGAAAGGTGGCAGGAGAATGGAGGTCAACCTGGGATAGTAAGCTGCCCCGGACACCTTCTAGGTGGCCTCTTGTACAGATTTGACAAATTTACTGTAAAATGAATTTTAAAAGTAAAAAGACCCGGTCCTTTGAAATTTCATGAGAACTTTTTCACTTAAATGATAGATTGATTATAAATGTAGACAAAAGGACAACTCAAGATAGAATTAGTTTTTTCTCAAATGCTAGTGTAATCACTAAAAAACAATGTGTGAGTGAAGTCAAATTTAATTTCAAGCTCAAACCACTATGCTGCTAATGTCAGAACTAAAAATTTGAATGTCAAGAAAATACAATATACTATTTTCATTTTTATATTATAGACAACTATTTCTTTTTAAAATGTGAAAAATTGAAATATTTAATTATTTAAGGGTATAATTTTGAAGGATTATATGATTTCCTTCAGTACATAATAGGATTTTTATCCTTAGAGATTTAATAATAGGAAAGTGCAAATCCAAGCTGCAGTGTAGAAAAAATATAATTAAATTAATGTCATTGAGATGGACAATGAAAGCTAAGTGCAAAATGATCATTTAGTGATCATTGAAATAAGATATGGAAAACATTTAAAATGGAAAAAAAAAGTTTCAAAAAACAGAAAAAAATCTGTATAAAATGTTTTTAGGGTTAGGAAGTATGCACCTTAGAGAAATACCCATGAAAATATCAGCTATTGACACTGATACTAACGCTCATTTTTAAAACATAGGATTAGGTAATTAAAAGATAATTAGTTTTTAAAAGAGAGAGAGTGCACTGCTCTTGAATCAACAATCTTGATGTAATAACAAACATCTTTGAAAAGTTATTTTAAAAACTAATGGCTCTGATACAAGCCTATCAACTGATACTGCATTTTCAATCACAGAAAAAGTAAATGAAAGTATAAGTAGATTAGCAGATGTATGTAGGATTATTGTAATTTTATGGCAACAATAATGAGGCACCCTTTCAAAATTTATCAAAAGAAGAATAGATAAGCTCATTATAAATGTGTATCATTTGTACACATTCATATCATTAATTATACAACCATTGAAAATAATGAGTATATGATACACAGCTGACACATATTTAAATTTCAAATATCATTACACTAATAAAGATAAAGTCTAAAGGAGCAAAAAAATAAACTTTGGTACTTTTATAATACTTACAAGGAGACAAATTTAACCCAGAGAGATAAAATGCAGACAGTTGTTACATATGGTAAGTTAACATAATTTTAAAGTGAATAAAAACAATATCATGTATTAAATAACAACATCAGTACTGTACTTAAAGTGTTTCTGTCATGTACATGCCTATTCTTTCAATACATAGGTGATTGAAACAAGGGAATTTCAAACACAAACTTGGTTTTCTCTAAAAAGGTACATCCTGTCTCAAAAAACAAAAATAAAACAAGGTCCAACATAAACCAACAATTGCAATTTTTGACTGACTGTACTTATAATATGTAATTATTTGTAATGATATGTTTGTAATTATAATTCTTATGCTGTAATAATTTAACCTCATGCAAGTAGTGTTCCTTAGAGAGACCTAATATTATAATTTAAAAGAAATATTAATATATGTTAAGGAGAGATGACTTGATGGTGATGAGTGTATAATGTTCTAGCAGAGAACCTGAATTCATCTTCCAGCCCATGCACTGGGCAGCACAAATGATCTGTAACTCCAATTGAACAGGACCCAGTACAACTTTCAGAGCAGTGTAGGCAACCTAAACACGCATATAACTGCCCTCCCCCAACACATGACTTATACATATTTATTTTGATATTATTTTGTGAATTATAGTTATTCTCAAAATGAAAATGACTTACAAATCAATGTTTAGTGTTGTAAAATTGTAGAATAATATACTTACACAAGCACTGTCAAACAATGAAATCTTCAAATAGAAATAGCATTCCTATCTTACTATTTAAAATATGATTAATTAAATTTACTATTCTATTCCAAGGTTATAATTATATTAAAAGGAAATTTATATGGATAACATTTCTATTAAATTTGAGATCACAGTTGTTCTTAGAGAAATATATATATATAAATTTACACAGAAAAAGAGTAGTTTTGTAGGGCAAAATATTTTATAAAAATATGTAGCATTTAAACAACATACATTTTCGTATTCACTATACACTGTATTTAAAAGTATAAAGAATTTAGAACTGAAATACTTTAGGTAAAATAATCATGGACTTTTGTTTAGTGTGAGTTATGTAGGATTCATTTCTTATGCTCTTTCTCCTTTTTTGTAAAAAGGAAACGTCATTTCAAATTAAGATAGAGGGGAGCAATTTTCGTGCCAGGCTTTCAGCACTGATAACCCTGCATTAGGAGATAAAAGGAGGTTTTGTGCAGCTGTAAACATGCAAAGTCTTGATGTACATGGGAGATAAAAAGTCCCAGTTAAGGAAACTTTGAAAGTGTTTGCCCTTAAATAAGCAAATGCATTTCCCAGATAGAGTTGTAAAGTGCAGTCAGTCATTCACACAAGTTACAGTTTCTTTTAACATTTTTTCTTACACTCTCACATTTTAACTTTGCCTTTGTTTTTAAGAAGAAGGAATGCTACATTTTTGTATGGATATAAATAATTTTTAAGTTTTACATATGTTCACAACATAGTTTTTCCACTCCTACACCTTCCAAAATAATCCTAGGAACTCTCAGCTCTTTTTCCCATAGATCTCATGACTCCTTTTCTTCTTATAATCATGATTAGCTCCCTTGAGTTCAATTAGAACTGTCCACAGGCACTTCATTGTGAGGACATCAATTGGCATGCTACTTTTGGTAATTAGTAGTAGGTAGTAATTCAAATCTTCATGAAAAGCACAAATTTGCTTACATACGTTAAATAAAAATTAGAAATAACTTTCATTACAATAAAACAATGTTTCTTTTGTTTTCATTCATTCATTTATGCATTCATGTAGGTGGAGAAATGGGCATGTCATTTTGCATGTGTTGAAGAAAAGGAAAACTGAAAAGCTGTTTCTCTGTTCTACTATGAGGGATTGTCGATGGACCTCAAGTAATCAGGCTTGGCAATAAGCTCTCTTATCTGCCCAGTTGTCTTACTGACCTATGTCCTTAGAAACAAAACATGTTACCTAAATGTGTTGTTTCTGCACTGTTTTAGTGAAGGATATCGAAGGAACTTGAAGCATTAACAATCTGCTGGCATCAATGAAGAATGTAGTCTCAGACCTCACCATTAACAGATGCTGACATTTCTTTGTGCTGATATGGATTCACAAGTAGGCACTAGTATGGCAAATATGTTCGTTATCTTCATGAGTGAGGGCAACTAATGTAAGGGACTACAGAAATCAATTAAAATGTGTGTGTGTGTGTGTGTGTGTGTGTGTGTATGTGTGTCTCTGTGTGTATGTTACAGGAAGTTGTTACAGTTAGCTTCAGTTTTCCTATTTAAACTATTTTTTCATAAATCAAACAACGTGCTTATGTGAAATCAAAATGGCATCATTCTCTATCTTTAGTTAGTGTCCAAGAGGACATATGGTTGATTAATCAGAAACACAATTTTCACAGAGAGAACCACCTTCTATGTACTAGTGACACATTTTTAGGTTTTTGTTACACAAATTGGAAAGAATATTGAATTTCTGTCTCTCTTATTGACAATTTTTGTCCTGTATGTACTCTGTTCAGAGTGTACTCTGAACAAAATGAAAACCAAAATAAACAATGAAAAGGAAAATGAAACTTATTTCATCAAAGTAAAATAAGGCATAACACTCTATAATTGTACAGTGAAGTTACAATGAGAATGTTAATATTGTTAACTTTTCTAATATTACTTTTTCAATGAAATACTTTATATCTTCATAATTAGGTTTGTTTCTTGACAATTTAGAAAATGTGCATAATGCACACTGATTAGTCTTGTTTATTTTTGTTTATACCCTCTTCTATATAAATCTCTGACATTCCTATTGATTTTGTTTTATGACCTAATAAATTTAGTTGGGGCCATGAATATGAGCATGGGTTTTGAGCTATCCATTAGAGTCTTATGCGGTCAACAACAGGTGCACAACAGAACACACTACCTTACCTTTGTCCAGATTTTAATCTTTATATAGGCACTAAGAGGGATATTTAAAGAACAATAATTATCTTATCCCATTTTAAAGTGAATGTCCAGCTTAAGTGTCATGAATGATAACAAATTTGTTGAGTGCTGAGTAGTTATTATTACTGAGTATACTTATATATGAGTTCCAACAACAAATGACTTCCTTCATTCTGAAGTTGAAGATACACTGCAATATCAAGGATGCCTTGATTATTCTGTAGGGGGCAGTAAAATCTAAACAAATATTGGCAGTCTACTGACAGAAACTACTTAGCAGCTTGTTTCTTCTACAAGCAAGGAGTGGAATATACCTGCACTGCTGTAAAATTATCATGACAAATTAAAATTCTTTACATTAGCATCAGGGCTTGCTTGTATTCCCTTTTATCTAATCTCTTCTTTATATACACAACCACTGAAGCTGAACAAAACCAGTAAGATAAAATTAACACACAAATTGTTTTTACTCCCTTTGGGCAGGAGAAATCCTGTTTACAAGGAAGATGATATTATACATAAATATTTATGAAAAACAACAAAGAGTCAAGCAAAATCACTGAGTTTTTGTGTAAACTAGCAACTACAAAATGAGGGAGACTATTTGATACATATATTAACAGTTCCACGGTGTCTTGAAATAAAACCTTGAAAAGTAGAACAATTTGCCATCAATAATTAACCTAAGTTTTGCCGAATGAGAGAAACTGAAAACTTAATCAATATTGTAAAGTTACTACAACTTAGTATCGAGTGTATATGTATCATTAGATTATTTCTCCATCTTCTTCATACACAAAAAATATTTTTAGAATGTAATTATAAAAGAAATTGATTCTAATGTCATCATTAGCATTCCGGGAAGATATTTTATCTAAGGTGAGGTATAAGCTGTGCAAATTTAAGTGCAGCATCCTTCATTTACTGAGACATTGGCATCAGCTTTAAATTCTTTTTCAGTATTGCAGAATTCATTATCTTTCTAAATTCATTTGCAAGGCTTATCTTAAGAAAGATAAAATACAATACTTAAATGGAAATCTTTTGGATGATATACTTGTCTCATTTTTCTGGCTTTATATTATAGTCATTGAATTTGTCATAGTTATCATAATTGTACTAAAAAAAGCAATTCTTTTGACAAGCAGTGGATGAACTTGAAATGTATTCAAATAAAAATAAAAAGAAGCTAGGTATGGTGGCACATAACTCTCTTCTCTATTATGTGGGAGACAAAGGTAGGGTGGTCACTTGAACTCCACCATCTGAGGTCATCTTGACAATACAGTCTTTTTATACTCTCAAGACAATCAAAAAAAGTTAATTAGAATTGTTATCCTTATTAAACTTTAAATAATGTTAAACAATGTTGTATTATGTAGTCCTTTAATCTACAGTGATTTATAACTATTATGATTTATAAAATTTTCTGAATTCTCACCATAGTTAATTTCCTTTGTATTAGTTATTACATGTTATAATGTTCCTCTGGACAGCATATGAAAGGTTTTATGTGGCATTTATGTCATGGCTAATTTAAAAGTACTATTGTTTTTCATTAATTTTTTAAGAACTAAAAGATCATAGTATGGAGACTATTATTAAACAAGATTGATTCAAATTCATGATTTTTATATTATTTAAGATACAATTTAGGTTCAATTTTATTATTGTATTAATAGTACATCAATTTATTAAATTATTAGATATCCTTTCCCATAAATAACAAATTGGATGTAAGAAAAAGAAATGCAAATAGGTATTTCTTTTATTTGGAATGTTATGCAACTTCTTTCAAACATATTTTCAACTTCTCCCAGATTCTCCCTTAACTCACTGCCTTCCAATGCTTCAAGCTTCCTATTCCTTTCTTACAACAAGAGAATCAAGAAAACAAATGAATTCCAAAAAGAAAAATGCCAATCAAATACTAAAAAATCAACACACAAATTCATGAGTGGGGAAGAGAGGGAGAGAGGAGATGGAGAGAAAAAAGGAGAGGGAGAGGGAGGTTATACATACAAAAATATGGAATTCATTTTGTGTTAGTCAGCTATTCCTGAGCGTGGGACCTGCCATGGAATGTGGTGTTCTACCTAATATCACTGCATTGGAAAACTAATTTTTCTTCTCACAGAAGGTAATAACTGCAAATAGTATCTTGCTTTGTGATAGGATTTTGTGCTCACTTCTTCTCTGTCCTGGGATATTTCTCTTGATTGAATTTTTACAGGTCTTGGATTGTGTTCATGGTCTCAGTGAGTTCATGTGTGTATTAACTCTGTGTTTTCTAGAAGACTGTTTCTGCACACTCATCACCTTTTTTTTTTAACCTTTTAACTTTGTTTTCTGGACAACTGTCTTAGCCTTGAAAGAGGGATTTGATGAAGATGTCTCATTTAGGATGGAATTTTTCACTGTGTCCTTATTTTCCAGTTTGACTGTTAGTTACCATCTACTGCAAAAATAAGCCCGTTTGATCTATAGGTATAGTAATATATCATTAAAAGTTATTTTTAATGCTATGGTTATTTAGCAGAATAGTAGTACTAAGTAGGAAGAAAATATTGTATAAGTATAGTTATACAATTAGTTATAAGTATAGTTTTCTCAGATTATACTGAACTCCAGGATGCTGATGTAAAATATTGAGAGTTTCCTGTATATTTAACTTAGGAATAAACATGAATTAAGAAGAACTCTCTTAAACAAAAAGAAACGATAGATTTTGAAACTGGGTATTATTCTGTTTCTTTTCTTTTCATTGGTTATTTTACTTATTTACATTTCAAATGTTGTCCCCCTACCCCCTTCCCAGTTTCCCCTCCCCCAAAGTCTCCATTCCATTCTCCCTACCTCTATGAGGGTTCTCCACTGTAAATTATTTTATGACAAACTTGTTCTATGGTCTATTAGTATATTTAGTTCAGCAACTTATTCAATATTTTCTTTAGTGTACAGGATTAGCCATCATGAGCTCTTTGCTGGTAGTTACATCTTAAGGAAACACTTCCTGGCCACTGCTTTTCGAACATGGGACTTAAATATACTACAGTACTGTGAAAGACTTGTTTAGCTCTAAAAACTTATTTTTCCTACATTGTTAACTTTGTATATATCCTTTTTATTTTTATTAAAGCATGAATGCCCATGTGTTTGTGTGTATGTGTTATTTTTTTGTGTTTCTGTGTGCTGGTTTTTAAAATTTCTATCAAATAGTCTTCATATCTACTCTCTTCGTCAGTTTACTAGGAGCCTGTGTATCATGTGATACCCAAGGAACAGCGTGGTGTCAGAAGAAGAAAAATATAGAACACACAGTAAAACTTAGAGTTAAATCTCCCAATTTTCAGAATAGTAGTTATTAACATAATGCCAATTATGTATTGCATTTTTTATTTTTCATTTAATTTTCCTGGGAGATTAAAATGATTTCTATGTGGCAGACATGTTTATTTTACTTCTTTAGTCCTTATTTTTTCAAATAACATTTATACTACCATTTTTCCTGACTGATGGCATTGCTACTATGAGACAGATGTTGTATACGACTCTCCTAATAGTGACATGACACACACATCTATTCACTAGTGGTAGAAAATCTATGACAGATGAAACTAAGTATTCTTCCAAAGACCACCTTGGTGAGCCAGTTTGTTTTTATTAGGTTATTAGAAGAAGTAAAAGTGAAGGGTTACTGACATGAGCAGATTCACTCAAATGCAGCTGCAGAGTGCAATGGACACAAATCACAGGAATTGGAGCCTTCTGAAGATGTGCCTGGAAGGTACAAGAAATTTCTTGCTGGTCAGTATCCTCCAGCAGCACTGGTGAATGATGCAACTTTCTACAAGTTGAGGAGAAACACTGGGGAGATATGCAAATTTCTATTTTTTAAACCATGAGAATTTTGTTTTTCTCTTCAGTCTCATAAGCCTCCTCTCTCCCTCCTAGAAGAAATGTTTCAATTGAAAGAAACATGCTATATAGTTACATATAAGTTTTTTTTTTAACTTTTAGAAGGTACTAGAATTGTCTGTATTCTCAAAAGTAACTCTAGGTCTAAAATTATGTTACAATCCCTTACAGACAAAGTAGCATTTTATAATACATACTCAACAACTCTTTGTTTCTCTAAATGCTACTAAGGCATTGTTCTGATGGACACAAATTAGGAGTCACTTAGGGGTTTTGGTGGTAGCTAATAGTACTGTCTCAGGTTGTATTAAACAATTTTCATTCCTTTTAAGTTTCTCTTTCAAATTTATAACTTTTAACATCTAGCCAAGTGTTCAAATAATCAAATATATAATATTTTAATATATACTGAAAATACAGAATAGAATTTAATTTAACTGCTCCTAAAATATAGAAAATGATGGGCTGCTAGAGACAATGAATTACCATCTAATTAAGGCTCCATGGCCACAAGGCTGGACAGAGGGCTCAGAAGGTAATGTGGGTTTCATACAACAGTTAGGATTTTTGGTTGCATATACAGCCTTCACTTAAGCTTGGATGTGGTAGCATACCTTTGTAACACAAGAGCTGGGTAAGCAGAGTTTGACATACCCCTGAATTTCATTGATTGGCTAATTCAGACAAATAGATGAGCTTCTGGTTTACTAAGAGACTCAGTTTGAAAGTTTAAGGTACTACAATCGTAACAATTATTCATGTATAATGTCAATCATCATAGAATTAGTCTCAGAATCCAGGAAGCAGTAGCAGGTGGATCTCTGTGAATTAGAGACCAATCTGTCCTGAATGTCAAGTTCTAGTTTTTCCCAGACCTATACAGTGAGAATTGAGACTCTGTTTCTATATGATTTTAGGCTTTGTTGCATTGAGAGTTAATACTCACTGGGGAATTTTCTTTTTTTTTTTTCTTGTTCTTGATTTTCAGTAAAAGTTGAATATTCCTTCTAAAAATAATTAATAAGAAGGCTAATCAAGGAAAGTATTAGACATGAGTCTCTAACCTCTTTACAAACATATATATATATACATACATATATATATATATATATATATATATATATATATATATATATATATACACACAACCACATGAACACATACACATTACAACCTACACACACAATAGCTATAAACAAGAGCTACAGAGATTGCTCATAGTAGTTAGGAACATTTGCCCATTTTACAAAGATTGTTTCACAAATAACTGTAACTCCATTTCCAGGTATCTGAAACAATCTTTGGCTTCTTGTGGCACAAAGGACCAAAGGTTCCATGCACATATATATAAGCAGCAACCCACACAAAGTGTACAATGAACAAATTAAAAAATAAAAGCTGTTAAAATATCTTCCATCATTTTAAAATCCAGTCCAGCATGCTTGGTACTTGCAAGGAAGTTCACCAATTTCTAGGAAAATGTTAATGCTAAGAAATCAAGGAGATAAATGAGAAATCATCATAGGAATTTGAACTCAGAACTCTAATAATTATTTACAAGATTTTCTGCCAGTGACCAAGACCTCTGTCATTATTATTCTGGCATTCTACAATTTCTTATCTAAAACTAAGTTAATAAATAGTATCTCCATGACATGATATGAATGTTTGAGCATAGGGCTTTTCCTTAGAAAGCATGCCAGGGCTATTGATTACAATTAATTATTATTTCATTGATATTCTTTCTATTTTCTTTAGTTTGCATAGTGGAGTAGTTATGCTACTTATCAAGAAAAATGCTACCTGTTTTTTTTTTTTAATACTATACTCAAGGAAACATATCTCCCTATGTGTAAACTCTCTTCTTGTAGATATTTATGTGTTTACATGAAATAAGCTACTATCAACACTTTTGCATTAAACTTGTTGACAATGGTTTTGTTATCTGTTAGTTGTATTTGCTTCATTTTTTTCCTGTAATACATGTCAAACAGGTACCCTATAGATTCTCATATAGAACATGGAATTAAGAGTTATACCTATCTTCATGTAGCACTTTTGCCTGAAATGTCAGTTGGCTGCAAAGTGGTTTCTGGAACAGGGCCCCTCTTTATGGCAACGGTTTAGAAAGTTCTGTAAGACGTCATATGATTTGTAAACATCAGAGATTAGAAAGTCACACAAAAGTCATATTTTCTATATCCAGTCTTTCTTCCATCATTAGATGATCTTCCTTATTTTACTTTCTCCAGAGATCTGTGAAACTCCATATGAATTAGGTACTGTCAAAATCATTAAATGTGTCAAGAATTCAAATTCCTTGCTTCAATATTAAACTTTGCTTGTCATTTAAAAAAAAATTCTGAAGACTTCCATCAGTGGGGGTGGAAATGTCAAAAATCTCCAAGCTCTAAAATTTTAATATTAGATTAATGAGTGTCAATCATTAATCACAATTAGGTCATCTTTCTCCATGAAATAAAAAATTAAAAAGAAAGATAATATACTGTAAGGTGTTCGTGAACATAAATACATGCATGTGTGCCAGGAACAGGATCTACAGGAGGACAGAGAAGATATTTGATACAAGACAACTTTGTAACAGCAATTTTAAAAAATGCAATTTGAACAAAGGAACACTCAATAATTTAGGTAAGAAATATTTCTACCGTTTTCTGTAATGAAGATTTAAAATGTAATAGGAAATTGAAACATATATTCTTAGACTTAGAAATCCCACTTGCCTTTCAACCTCTCTACCCCTCTTCCCCATTACTCCTTTAATTTTGCCTAGTCATATGTCAACAAACTTGCAACTCTACCTCTATATTAACTTTGTACCTAGTTTATGCTGGCTAGTAAATGGGTGACATTGTGGATTTGCTTTCTGATCTGCTAGAGTGTGAGGTTGTTATTCACTTCCTCTATTTTCCTGGATCATGTATCTGTTTCACTTCTGTGAGATAGTCTAAGTATTTCACTTTGAATAAGGTTTGGTATTTTTAAGAAATGTCTTTCTCCCTCCTCCCCCTCCCCCCCCTCTCTCTCTCTCTGTATGTGTGTCATGTCTGGGCCTGTTTCTGTGTCTTTGTGGTGTCAGTCAGCATACAACAGCTTGCAAATCTAGCTCCAGATGATATAGCACTCTATTTTGGTCTCCATGGGCACACCAAAAAACATGCAGGCTAAACCACTGAGCCCTTTCTTCAGCTCCTTTGGTTTGAAATTAATGCTGCTCAAACTGTTTTAGAGATCAGAACATATGTCTGTGAATTTTTTGTGACCATATCTCAAAAGAACTCCAATACACAAGAGTCTTTGAAAACTAATAAATCTTATAAAAATTTAAAACAACTTTAAAATGATTAAATTTGATGGCATTTTGAAATTACTTTGACTGAATTGTACATACATTCATTTTCTATTTCTTTAGCATTTATTTTTCTAGTATTTTGTATATCAGTTTGAATTACATCAGATTCTTTAAAGATTTATAGTTTGAAAATTATTCACATATGTGTGTATCGATCTTAGTTACTTTCAGACAAATCTCTTGCATGGTTTCTTGGTTAATTGTTTGATGCAATAAAAAATATACCAACACAAACAACTTAAAGAAAAAATATGGTTCTGATTCACAGTTCAAGGGTATAATGTACCTTGGGGGGAAGTCACAGCAGCAGGCATCAAATCAGAGACTACTTATGTGCCCAGCTCACCTCTCCTCTTTCCTCAGGGAATTATGTCACCCATTTTTATGTTACTATGTCTTCCCATCTCAGTTAACAGGAGCAACACAATCCTTCATCCCCTCACAGACATCCTCAGAACCTAGCTTCTGCTTCATTGCTTTGCCTGGGATTTGTCATGTAGGATATCCACTCCTATCAATTTGACAATACTAACCTTCATAGGTATTTAAGAAAAAAAATTCCATTGTATGTACTGCTACACATACAATTTCAGTTGCAACAAATAAACTTTTGTTTGCTTGTGAAGACCTCCGCAGAGGGGAGACCCTCTCTCAAGTCTCAGAAAGTCGCGACCACCCAGTAATCTACTCGAGACACCATATACCGGAGCAATTGCGAGGTTATTTATTAGGGCGTGACAACTAGTTGCCGGTCAATTCGCATGCCCACGCAGGAGCTGAATTGACCCCGACTGCCAGTTTGGAACGGGTTTTAAAGGGAAAAACCACAAACCAAGGAAATGAGGAGGGGGTGAGGGGGTTGCTAGGGTGGTATAACATAAAAATAGTGGAACATTCCAAAGGAACCCAACCTACATGAGTCAGGATCAGGTGAAAACTCTCTGTACGCTTATCTTTCTCAAGAATGTAGTCCTGCCCTGTCACTTCGGCCTTGCCCTGTCACTTCGGCCTTGCCCTGTCACTATGGTTCTCAGCTTGGTTCCACCTGACTAAATTGCATTCTTTCCTTTCTCTTTGTGGGTCGGCCAGTTCCAGTAATGGTGACTGGTCTTTCCACATTCCTAAAGAAAGCCTAAAGAATATTTTATATCTAAAAAGGATTCTATATACCCAGTATCCATAACTTTTCCCTCTACACTTGGTTATACTTTACAGTAAAAAAATGATAGTCAAAATTACACAGAAGCAAATGAATGACCTGGGTTTGATTGTGCATTTTTCTTGACTAGATATCTTTATGGTAGATTTATTAAATTCTGAGTTATTTCTTAATTTATTAGTTTCCAGTCATAATTTCTGATTCCTACAAATACTGGCTTAAATAGCATGTCCTAGGTTTGGAAGAAAGAAACTATAGAATATTAAGGTTGAGATAGACTACATTTACTTTTATTCACAGGATAAGAGCAGGCTCAATATGATAGTCCAGTTTTTTTTTTTTTTGCACTTATGTAATGTTATCTTTTTTTGTAAAGCCTAGCATACACCATTGAAAACATAGCTTTACTATATATGAGAGTTAATAGCATGCCCATCTGCCCAGTTTAAGACTTATTTTCTATAGCTTCCTTTTCTACTTTCCATAACAAAAAGATCTTTAGGTCTCATCTATTCTATAACTCGATTCTTTTCTCTTGATGCCTTCCTTTAGAAGTTCAAACTCTCCAGTTTGACTTAGGACATTGTTGTGTATCTAGGTATTATCTTTCTTTTCGCTTTCTGTACTTATTCAAATAAAGTGACAGAATGCAGATTTTGGTAACCATTTCTACAATTCTCTAGAATTCTGGAATTACTGCTTCTGAATATCAAGTGACCACCAAAATGATTTTTATCAAAAGTTAGAAAAATCAAAACAAGACAGCAGTATTATTGTGGAAAATTTTAAAAAGAATCCGGCATCAGTATGGCATATAGACATGGACTATAATAGCAGTGCATCCACGACCGCTTTAAATCTCACTAACTTACAGACTAAGCATTACCAAATTCTCTGCAAACTTTTATTTTTGAGATACTGAAGTAAACAAAATTTACTGAACAGTTTGAGATTTAGTTATCTTTGGCAAGTAGTTTGGCTTCATAAAGGTTACAATATTTCTTTTAATAGGTGTATAAATGATGTATAAGAATATCCTAGATTTACTTTTCACAGCAGAATAATGGAAGATTCCATTCTTTCTATTAATACGTCATTTAATCTCATTTTCCATTATATACATTTTTTTTCTTAAAAATTGAAATCATGTCATCTCTAAGAAAGTAGTTAGAATTACAAAATAAGCCAGATTTAGGCAGGCAAATATTTTATGATTTCTCATATATGTGGAATATAAATCATACACATAGGCATGCATACTTGAGTCATGATATAAGGAATTATATGTAATATGACAGTAGAAGTGGGGGATTATTGGATTATAGGAGAGAAGTATACCATTCAGAAGGATAACCAGAGATATGTTATGGTACAGGAGTATAATATGATTTACATATATTATGCATATATTTATATACATGTATAAAAACTGAACAGTGAAATTGATTACTATGCATGATAAAGTAGTAACATACCAATATATGTCTTTTCAGTTTTATAGATTTTAAAATGCAAGGTTATATTTATAAACATGCACATCAACAGCATTTTAAAAACTAAAATATGAAGTAATATAACATTGTATTCCAAAGGATAGTTAAAAATTATACCCAGCTCATTAACAGCAGCAGGGAGAAAGTGATAAACATGAAGCATATACAAACTATGTACTAGAAAAAACAACAAAAAAGGCCACTGGAAAAACATTATATATTTAATGAAAAAAAAAAAAAACCTGACAAACTAAAACACCAGATAGAGCTTACACCTGAAATGATGAGTAAAACAGAAGCCATTACAACCAACACTAGAAAATACAATGGATTAAGAACTATTCTGAAAATGAGAGCCCACAATTTGGAAAACATAACATAAAAGTTAAATTCCTAGATGCATTAACTCTCTTGTAATTGGTTTATAAAGAAAGAAATAATCTCATTGAACAAATAAAAATGCAAGAATATTAAATCAATTGTAAAAGACATTTATCACATAATTCTTGGACTCAATGATCATCTATTGGATTCTACTCAATAGAATCTAGCAAGTGAATACAACAGCCCATTAAGATAATTTATCCAGTATAACCTTGTTGGATTAAACTGAGAATGCAGACATTATATGACCAAGAGAGACCCTGTTAAGAGATTGGAAAGGGATAAAAGAATAGAAAGGTGATAGAGAAAAATATTTTTGAAACTTTAACATTCTTTGGTGAGGAGAAAAGGAACACTTCAAAAAATAAGTATATTTACATAATAGAGAATGTATATGACAAACATATTTAATATAGTGCTTGCAGGAGGAATATGATTATGTTTTCTCTAAGATGTGAATCAAGAAGATGAGCTGTGCAATCAAGTCTTCTAACAGATTAGACTACTGTGACCTAGTCAGAACAAAGAAACAAAGCCAAAACATCTAAATTAGAAATGAAGAGATTAAATTGTCCCTGTTTGTAAACGCATAGTTGTAAGTAAACATGTGGAGCCATACTTGTTGGACCCAATTTATCATAGATGCAGAGCCTAAAACTATCATGTAAAAATGATTAATATACTCAGTGTATTATTAACCTAGTGTGAAGAAAAGGATGCATATCATATTTCAATATCTACAAAAATTAAAAGTTAATTTAGTCATATTGGTATAATTTTCATATCAAAAATATAAAAATAATGAATGAAATCTAAGATAAAATATATGCAAGTAAGATTCAATATCATCAAAGTGCTACAACATCCAAGGCAATATTCAAATTTAGTAAAAATCTTTTCAAAATGCTGATTACTTTTTTCACAGAATTAAAAGCCATAATTCTAAAATTTGTCTGGAATCACCAAAACCTATGAAAAAGCAAAAGCATTCTGAAAACAAAAGAGATTCAGAAGGCATATGCTACCTAACTTCCTATGTGCAACCAAAAGACAATGATCAAATAATGAGGACTGGTATAAAATGAACATATGGAAAAATAAAACAAAACAGAAAATTAAGAAGTAGACCTATACAACCTTAGCCAAGTAAGTTTCAGTAAAGATTACCCTTTCTTTTCAAAATATTGTGTGAAAAAAGTATATATCTACATACAAGATAGTGAAACTGCATCAAACCTGTTGGGGAACTCCTGAAATATCTAGACAGAAGCAAAAGAGAAACACTAAAGAAAAAGGCACAGAAAATAATTTCCAAAAAGACTACTGTACATGCAGATTAGTACAAAAAACTGATAAATGAGACAGATGCATTAAAAAGGCATCTGCACAATATGAAAACAATGAATTAAGTGAAGAGACAGTCTTCAGACTGAAATAAAATCCTTACTAACTATATATCGGGCAGAGGACTAATATTTGAAATATACTAAAACTGGAAAACAGCAACACCCTCTTAGTCAATAAAAATACTAGCAAAGAAAATATCAACTTTTGAGAAACAGCTTGTAAAAATGTGCAACATGCTTATGTACTAGGGAAATGTAAATCAAAACTATACTTAAATTTTATCTCAAACTCATTTTAAAAGTCTATCACTAAGCCTAATAACTAGAACAAACGACAAATAACTTAGGTAGATCATTCTATGGCTAAAGTGCTTGCCAAGCAAGCAAGAGGATCAGAGCTCAATTTCTCAGAATGCACATAATGCTGGATGAAAATTGAGATCCCTTGTTCTTTTAGATCCAGAAGACATAAAACAAATTTGCTAGTATGAATAACTGTATTGGTGTACATTGGCGTTGATAGAAAGACGATGGTTTCATAAATAAGATAGAGCTGTTAAATTTGACTTTTAAAATTAACTTCAAGCAGTCATACATAAAATAACATAGGAATACACACACAGACAAACACAAACACACACACACACAAAACAAAAAGCTGCTGGCAAAGATATAGATAACTTGTAATCTTTGTAACATGCCTTACTGTTCTATTACGTGAAGATACACCACGATCAAAATAACTTTTATGAAAAAGAACATTTTATTGGGGCCTTGGTTACAGTTTCAGAATCTTGATTCTTTACCATTTTAGCAGGAAGTATGGAAGCATTCAAGTAGGACCTGGAACAGAACTGAGAGATAAGTATTATCATAGTCAGAAGGGGAGAGAGAGGGAGAGAGAGAGAGAAAGAAAGAGAGAGAGAGAGAGAGAGAGAGAGAGAGAGAGAGAGAGAGAGTCACAGAGAGACACACGGAGACACACAGAGACAGTGACAGAGACAGAGACAAAGAGGAGAATATGAGCCTAGCATAGGCTTCAAAGTCCACCCCTAGAGACAGTTTCTTTAACAAGGCCACATACTCCTTTTTAAACAGAGCCACTCTTTGATGACTAAGCATTCAAATATAAGAACTGATGAAGCCCATTTCCATTTAAACCACTACTGACATTTTATACATTGGTGTTGGGAAAGCAAATAGGTGTAGAAACTATATGAACCAGTTTATGGACTCTACAAAACAGTAAACATAGATCTACCCTGCAATCTACTTATACCAGTCTTGAATATATACTTGAGGGACTGTAAGTCACATAACCACAAAGATACTTGTACATACATGTTTGTGGATTCAGTAGTCACATAATGAAATTTAAGAAAGCTGCCAAAGTGTCTATTAATATACAATTGGGTTAAACATGTAGTATATACACACAATGGAATTTTTATCTGTCTTTAATTCTAGCATTTGAGGAGAATAGGTAAACAGAACTCCATGAGTTTTAGGCCAGGCTGTTAGATGTAGTAAGTAAACTTCAGCCAGCCAGGCTACATAGTGAGATCCTGTTTCAACCACCAGCACAACAAAAACAACACAAAATGTTAATTCATTAATCTACAGAGAAATGGATATAACGACAGACGATCACATTAACTGAAAGAAGCCAGATCTGTAAAGAAAAATGTTCATGTTTTACCCTTCTTGTGGATTTGTAAACAGAATGTACATCTGAAAAACTAATATAAGAACAGAAAGGAGAGTGAGAGAAGAAAGGAGGCTAGTATGAGACAGGAGAGAGAAGAAAGAGGAATGAAAGGGATTAGATGAAAAGTAAAGTTGTGGAATAGGAGATATATTTGAAATAAATGGTCTTTATGGAACTCATCACTATGTACAATAAATACTTGCCTCCAACTCATCTTTATTATCTCAAGAAATATGCCCTAAACTTCTGCTAGTAGAAGGTTCTCTAGTATTTGTTTGTTTGTTTGTTTTTCCTTTATATTGGGAGTCAGAAAACTGAGGCCCATTTAATTAGAAAAAATTCCTGAAATAAGCTATCATAATAAGCTTTGTATGGTCCTCCTATTATAGTTCAAGTAACAATGAATTACAGGCTAAAATTTATATAAACTGAAACCCTGTCTCAAAAACAATGCAACCATAATGAACAACACAACAATAATGAACAACAACAACACAAATACACACACACACACACAGACACACACTGACACAGACACAGACACAGACACACACACAGACACACACACACACACACACACTCCTCTTGTTCTCAAAATTCTTCCTGTTGAATGATAAATTACAAGTCCACAGTCCCAAGTGTTAAGCAGACTCTTGATTTAAATTATGATATGTTGTACTATTTTAAACCCTGCCTTCAAGAGAGAGCCAGCTTTAATGTAGTATGGGAATGTCTTCTTGGCTATGGATAATTGCCACTAAGATGCAGGCATAGATGCCAAGAAACCTATAGCAAGCATTCATTGCATATTATGTGTTGAGGCAATTGATGTGTTTCACAGTTAATAGCAGAGTAGACTTCATAAAAACCTTCTCTCATCAGGAATGTTTATTCTGTACTGTCAAAGACAGTGGCACAGTGGGATGATTTCCCAGTGTTTCAGAAAAATAACAAGGTAGCACTGGGGCAGACAGGTGTTTTAGGGTTTTTGTTTTCTGGTATTTTTTGTTACTAGGATCACAATTACTATTTTAGCTTTAAAACATTTAATTATCTCCATATAGGTTATTTCACATTATTTGTTAAGTACAAAAAATCTGCTCTGCAATTCTTTTAAATTATAGAGATATTAGAAAAATATCATACTTTAAAAAGATTTATGTGTATTTAAGTGCAAATTCAAGTGCAATGCATTATATCAAAAGATGAAATAATTGAGTGGATTGGTGAAATTTATTTGTGAAGTAAAAATTTCTTGAGTCACCAGGACAATATCTGATCATTGTGATAAGATAAAAGTCTCATAAGAATAAATGACATGCAGAGTTCTACATTTTACATAATTTAAAAAAGAGAAAAGTCACACAAGATTTCCGCTATTTTATCTTTGTAGTACTGCTATAGAGGCCATGGTGTTTGTTCCCTATAGAGATGGCAAATAACAATCGTGCTTCAGACATAGAACATGGAGATTTTCTTCAGTATTTTTTTTTACGGATCATTAGTAGGTGTCATCACTTATGTTATACTTGACTTAATTGTCACATGAGTTACCTTAGGAGTCCACCCCTTAACAGAAAATATTGTGTAACTCATGTATTAGAAATATGCAGTTACACCCACACACACACCCACACACACAAATACACACACACAAGAGCAAGAGCACATGCATCTTGAACGGAGTCTACCAATCTGGCCTTAGCAATGGACACTGCTTTTAGATTTTTCACTGACTAGTTGTCTGAGTATGAATGGAGGTTTTGTTTCCTATTGAAACTAATATTCCATGGGAATAGAAGAAGGCCATCATCAGCCTGCCAGTTAAAGTTTTTGCATTTTTTTGGTCTTTTTTGTTTTGTTTTTGTCAGACCTGAGGACTGAACGCAGGGCCTTGCACTTGCTAGGCAAGCAGTCTACCACTGAGCTAAATCCCCAACCCCTATTTTTGCATTTGTTTAAGGCTGCTATTTTATTTCATGAGTTTGGGGGCTGACTGGTTCTTGAAATCTCAGTTTTGGCTTACACTGACTGAGTAACATTAGCAGCAGAAGAAGGTCAGTAATCTGTCATCTTGTAATGTGATGACAGTTCAGTCATTTTCCTCCAAGAATTTGCACTGTACTGTGGATTACCAGAAAACAGTAGTTTTACCAGAAAATTGGTCTAAATCTATGAGAATAATTACAATAGTGATGTGTACAGAGAGCAAACTAACATAGGGCAATCTGTCTGTCAAAATAAATAGTGGAAATAGATCATTTAAATTGGCTTCCTATTGCTATGAAAAAAGCCATGACCAAAAGCAACTTGGAGAGAAGACATTCTATTAGATCTTACAGGTTAGAGTTGATCATAGAAGGAAGGCAGGCTAAGATCTCAAGGCATGAACTTATAGTAAATCTGAAGAAGAGTTTCTGGTCTGCAACTCCATCCGCATTCGTGGCAGATCTGCATGCCTGCTCCTGGACCCTACAGCCCTGTCTGCCTCCTCAGGAGGTCTGCCCTAACCAGGGAAACAAGTGAAACCTAACCCCAATTCCCAGGCCAGGGAGGACATAAAACTGCACAGCAGACATGGGATCTATCTGTCCCTTCCTACCAAAGTGGAGCCCCGTTTGCCCTTATGGTCTGCACCTCCACTTGCACCCATGGCAGATAGGCCTGCCTGCTCTGCCACCTAACAGGCCAACATGTCTCCTAGAAACTCTTCTCTAATCAAGGACACAGGAGGTCTACTTTGACCAGGGACAAACTGGTTAGCTCAAAGCAGAGACAGCACTACCTGCCTCCCAGGATCCATCATGCTGCTACATACAAGAAACATACTTCAACAAGAAAGGTAGACACTACCTCATAGAAAAGGACTGAGAAAAGTTTGTCCAAGCAAATGGTCCCAAGAAATAAGTTAGAGTTGCCATTCTAATATTCAATAAACTAGAATTGCAACCAAAAGCAATCAAAAGAAATGCGGAAGAAGACTTCATACTCATCAGAGGAAAAATCCTTCAAGATGAAGTCTCAATTCAGAACACCTATGACCCAAATGCAAGGTTACCCACATTCATAAAAGAAACTTAACTAAAGCACAAAACACATGTGAATCTCTACACAATAATCATGGAGGATTTAAACACCCCACTCTCACCAGTGGACAGGCCGTAGAACAGAAAATAGAGACACAATGAAACTAACAGAAGTTATGAGCTAAATGAGTATAATAGATGTATAGAGAATATTTCACCTCAAAACAAATGAATATGCATTCTCCTGTGCACCTCACAGAATCTTCCCCAAAGCTGACCATGTAGTCAGACACAAAACAAAGCTCAGTAGATACATGAAGATTGAAATAATCTCTTGCATTTTATCAGATTACCACAGAATAAGGCTAGACTTTAATAACAATTAAAAAGAAAAAAGAAAAAAAAGAAAGTCAACCATACTCATGCAAACTGAACAACTGATAACTTTGTCAGGGAAGAAATAAAGAAATTAAAGATTTTCTAGAATTCAGTGAAAAGAAGACACAATGTACCCAAGCTTGTGGAATACAACAAAATCAGAGTAAAGAGGAAAATTCATAGCAATAACGGCTTCATAAAGAAAATTAAGTGATTCTATACTAACAGGTTAAGAGCATACCTGAAAGCTCTAGAACAGAAAGAAGAAAGCACACCCAAGAGTGTTAACTAGCAAGAAACAGTCAAACATAGGGCTGAAATAAACCAATTATAAACAGAGAGAACACTACAAAGAATCTACAAATTCAAGAGCATGTTCTTCGAGAAAATCATCAAGACAGATGAAAACTTGGTGACAATAACCAAAAGACACCGACACAGTATCCAAATTAAGATATAGTAACAGAAACTGAGAAGATTGAAAAAATCATCAGACCTTAGTACAAAAGCCTATACTTAATAAAACTAGAAAATTTAGATGACATGTTTTAGACTTGTCACTATAATCAGGGACAAGACAAGGGTGACTGCTCTCTCCTATCTATTGGATACAGTTCTTGACATTCCAGCTAAAGGAGAAAACAAACAAACAAACAAACATGAAGATAAAGGGAATACAAATTGGAAAGGAAATAATCAAGGTGTCATTACTTTCAGATAATATATTATACATGAGCAACCCCCAAAATTCTGCTGATACACAAATTCAGCAAAATGCCATGGATACAAAATTTACTCAAAGAAATCAGTCGTCTTCCATTTTACAAAAGATAAACAGGCTGACAAAAAGTAGGGAAATAAAGCCATTCACAATAGTCAAAATACTATAAAATATCTTGGTGTATCTCTAACCAAGCAAGTAAAGATCTTTATGACAAGCACATTAAGACCCTGAAGAAAAAAAAGAAAATGGAAGAAGACCTTAAAAGATAGAAAGATCTCACATTGTCATGGATCCACAGGATTAACATAGTGAAAATGGCCACCTTACCACCCTCCCCAAAAAAATACAGATTCAATGAAATTTCCGTCAAAATTCTAAAACAATTCTTTACAAATATGGAAAAAAGAATTCTCAACTTCATATGAAAAAAAATTCCAACATAGATGAAATAATTATGAACAATAAAAGAACTTCTGGAGGAACCACCATCCCTGACTGCAAGCTATACTACAGAGCAAAAATGATAAAAAAAAAACCAAAACCAAAAAAACTACAGTATTGGTACAGGGACAATGAGGTTGATCAGTGGCATAGAATTGAAGGCTCACAAATAAATACACCTACCTAGGGACACTTTGTCTTTGACAAAAAGCCAAAACCTAAGAATGAAAAAAAAAATGCATCTGGAACAAATGATGCCAGTTTAATTGTAGGTCTGCATGTAGAAAAATGTGAATAGATCCATATTTATCACCCCACACAAATCCCAAGTCCAAATGAATCATAAACCTCAAAATAAACCCAGAAACACTGAATCTAATAGGAAAGAAAGTGGAAAATAGCCTTGATCACATTGGCACAGTTGTGAATTTCATGAAAAAAACACCAAAGGCTTAGTCTCTAAGGTCAAAATTGTTAAGTAGGATCTCCTGAAATAGAAAAGGTACTGTAAGGCAAAGGACACTGTCAATAAAACAAAATGGCAGCCTAGACACTGGAAAAAGATCTTCACTACCCCTATCCTAATAGAGAGCTAATATCCAAAATATACAAAGAACTCAAGTTAGATTCAAAAAACTAAATGACTCAATTTTAAAAAGTTGTATAGAGCTAAACAGGGACTTCTCAAAAGAGGAATCCTGAATGACCATGAAGCAGTTAAAGAAATGTTAAACATTCTTAGTAATCAGGGGAAATGCAAATCAAAACCACCCAATGATTCCACCATCAGAATGGTTAAGTTCAAATAACCAAGGACAGCACATGCTGATCAGGATGTTGTAAAACTCTTCCATAGCAGGTAGGACTGCAAATTTGTAAAAATCACACTGGAAATCTGGTGATTTCTCAGAAAATTGGAAATATATACCTGAAGATCAGTTATACCACTCCTGAGCATATACCTAAAAGATACTCCACAATATCACAAGGGCATGTGTTCTACTATGTTTATTATAGCCTTATTAGTAATAGTCAGAAACTAGAAGCAAGCTAGATATCTCTGACCAGAAGAATGGATATGGAAAATGTGGCTTATTTGTATTAATTGAATACTATTCAGCTCTTAAAAACAAACACATTGTAAGGACCCCCGAAGAGGACCCCCGACTCAAGTCCCGATCAGCGCCCACCCAAGGAGACACGAGAGACTGACTTGATGCAAATGGCAAAAGGCAGTTTACTAATGAGGGCCCTCAGATTGAAACTCATCCCATGCAGAGGAGAGAATCGATCTGGACCCCCGAGAGCTCAGGGCTTATATAGGGAACAATGCAAGGGGGAAGGGGAAAGCGGGAAACTCTGGCGCGGTTACATATAATTGGATATTTCAAACATCAGCACTTTGTGTAAGCAATCATTTTGACAGGCTGGATGGCCCACTACTTTTAACCATGAAACCTCAGACCTTCTAGGATAAACACCAGGTGGCCCATTGCTCACTTGGGCATGTTTAGACTGGTCAAGATATGTCTTTGGTTGTTTCTACATTTTTGGTCACCTTGTCCCTTTCTTGGTGTCCATTTTTGGTCACCAAGAGGTGCTTGATATTTTTATTATGGCTATTCTCAGCAATCTCACCAAGCAGTCCGGTGGTCTTTGCTAAGTTGTTTTTAATTTTTACTCTCACACACATCATGAATTTGGCAGGCAAATGGTCAGAACAAGAAAAAGAACGAGTTAACCCAGACCCAAAAGGACATGCATGGTATATACTAGCAGATAAGTGGATATTTGTGGGACTGCGTGAGGGTATCTTGGTTCATGGCTGGGCATAGGCCTAGAACCCTGAAACTCTAAGTGAGAACTGGCAGGAGTTTGGTCATGTCCCCAGAACCCAGGGTCCAGAGACACAGTCTCCATAGACCTACATTGTTCAGTCACGTAGGCCATTACAGCCCCTCCCAAAGTGCACAGGTAAAGAGTGTGACCACAGGCCTCAGGCCCTAAGGATTTACATACTAATGAAGGCCAGAGGGTGGAGCAAATTAAGCATGCTTCCCCAGAACCACCCCCTTCCTCCCTCCCTATTTAACTCAGTACTGCCCTGAGTTTTACAGGACATACTTCCAGATCCATCCACCATCTGCTATGACAATAAACCCTTTTGGAAACAAGGACTTTCTCGTTTCATTTGGGGCCTGCCACCACCAAAGCCTCCAGCTGCTGGAACCTCAGACCTTTCTTCTGTATGTGGGACCCACAGCATGGAAAGCCCCAGGGATTCCACTACCACTGAGGCCTTAATTTTTCCCACAGATATTAGAGGAAGTATTCAGAACACCCATGCTACACCCACAGATCATTAAAGTGTAGCAAGAAAGAAGGTCAAAGTGAGGATGTTTGAATCCTCTTAAAATGGAGAGCAAAATACTCATGATAATCAGAGGGAGAGATAAATGTGTGTACAAGAGGAGAAACAGGGCAGGATCAGGTATAGGGGAGACAGAGAAGCCCAGATCAGGAGAATGAATGAAAATATGCAGCTAACAGGGATGTGGTGTGGGGTGTGGGGAACCTCTTGAAAATCCCAGAGACCTTGAGTGGAGGTGGCCCTAGGACTCAATATGTGTGAACTTATCTGAAATGCCCTACAGTAGGGATATGGAGACTAAGAGTCAATCTCCAGTAGCCAGACTGGACCCTCAGTGAAGGGTGGGGACGCAGACCTACCTTCAGAGTTTTTGATCTAACATTTTTCCTGTCTAAAAGAAATGCAGGGACAAAAATGGAGCAGAGGCTGAACAAATTGTAGAACCATGACTGGGACAACTTGGGATTCATCCCATGAGGATGCAAGCACCAAACCCTGCCACTATTACTGACGCTATGTTGTGCTTGCAGACAGCAATCTGTCTTTTGTGAGGCTATACCAGCAGTTGCCTGACACAAATACAGATACTCAGAAACATTGGACTTAGGTTGAGAAACCCAATGGAAGAGTTAGAGGAAGCATTGATGGAAGATCAACAGTGTCAAATAACCTTGCACCTTGGGAGCTCCTGGAGACTAAACCACCAACCAAAGAGCATACAGGGGCTAGTCTGTGGACCCTGAAACATATGTAGCATAAGACTGCCTGGTTCGGTTTCTATGCCTAATCTTATAGAGACTAGATGCCCCAGGGAGGTGGGATTCAGGAGGAGGGGGGTTGCACGTTCTCAGAGGCAAAGGGGGTATGGAGGAAGAACTCTGTGAAGGGGGACTAGGGGCTTCAATTTGAGATGTAAAGAAATAGAATAATAAAAAACACTGAAGAAGAAGGAGGAAGAGGACAAGGAGGAGAAAGAGGAGGAGAGGAAAGAGGAGAACAACAACAACTGTATAGGAACAGTATTTACAGGTCTGCATGTTTTCTTTCTATTAGAAGTCTGATACATTCCAGGAATACTAGCTGGAAGTACTACTGCTATCAGGAAGCTAGAATCCTCCCCCATCATGTAAATTATGCATAGACTTGTGGACAGAGCTTTCTGATGGTGGCATTTTCTAGTTAAGGTTTCATCTTGATAGATGATTCTAGTTTTTGTCAAGGTGACAAACTATCTAGCACATAGACAAAGGAATATAATAGATGACCAATCAAAGTGATAGTAAATGTCTTGGTAAAAGCAGAACATACACTGGAGAAAAATAAATAAAACATATTTCAAAAGTGAAAACCTAGTCTAAAAAAATATAAACAGAATTGTGACAGTTAACAAGTTTCCTTTTGCCAAGTTGTGGGATTGGTCAGTACCACAGAAGAAAAATCTTACTTGGAAAATCGAAACAAATCAAGACAAAACAAAAATATTCAAACAAGAAAGCCAACCGAGTTGGGAAATTCTTTTTCTCTTTCTGGAAAGCTAGAATCCTCCCCCATCATGTAAATTATGCATAGACTTGTGGACAGAGCTTTCTGATGGAGGCATTTTCAATGAAATGTATTTGAAATGACCACAATCATCAAGGGTTCTCACAATTGAAACTTGTTGAGTATGAAATACTTTGACTTCCCACATATATTATTTATGGGGCTAGAGAATTGTCATATAGTTTAAAAGTATAGACTATTCTTCCAGAGGTCCAAAGTTTGGTTCTTGGCACCAACACTATAGCTCACAACTGTCCAGTCCCAAGGTATCTGATATCATTTTTTTGACCTCCACAGTGGGTATACACATGTGATAAATACATGTATGCAGGCAAAAATTCCATATAGAATTAATAGTTACCCCAGTATGAAATTCTCTTCTACCCAGTGGCATTGAAAACTGGTCCAATTACTAGAAAACTGTAAGAATAATGTTTTGTAACCTAAAATTAAATCTAAAATACGATCAAGCTAGGCCAATCTTTTGCTTCAGCCCACAGAGCTACACATCCTACTCTACAGATATTTGCTTGGCCATATTCATTATTCCTCTTGTTATAATAGCTAAGATATGGAAAATATATTCTAAATGTCCTTCAGTTGATGAATGGATAATGAAAATGTGTATATTCATTGTAGAATACTATCAGATGTAAAGAAACATGAAATGGATAGAAGTAACAATCAAATTGAGTGAGGGAACTAATATTCATAAAGATAAAAGTTGATTATTCTCTCTCATCTGAGGTTGCTAGCTCCAAATCTTCAGATATTATGAAAAGCAAGGAAGTAAAGAGAGACTACTGTGGGCAGGGCAAGAGAGAGGAAAATAACAGGTTACAAGGAATGTGAAGGAAAAAAGTTTGTACTCTACCTAAAGGGGATGGGGGAGGAGGAAGGTGAAACAGAAAGTGAAGGATAAAATAACAGTAACATGTCTGAAAAATTTATAAGAAATCATAATTAAACATTATTGACCTAAAAGTAATATAGTACATGTAAGTTGGTGTATGAATATCCACATACATTTTAAATAAAATTTCTCAACAGGGACGACAATATTTCCTTCAAAAGTCAAAACCCTTAACACTTAGGTACCGGTTGCACTATTTTTAGTTGTTTGTCAAGGTTGTCTAAGAGACTTTCAAAATATTACAGGCTATGGCTATAGTTGATAGTTATCCCCCAGAGATAGATTGTAAATTTATAATTCTGAACACATCATATACTTCAGATACTAGCACCGGAAACCCTTTCATGGATTTGCCCTGAAATCTTCTTCCCTGAGGACTGGCTTTCTTAACACCAGAAAGGGCCATAGAAGTTTCCAAAGGAGGTAAGGAATGGAAAATACTACCCATTTATGACAACTATGGAACACAATGACACACATAAAACTATACCCTAAGGGTATGATGTGTGCACACATACTTGGGTGGTAAGCAACAGCTCTCTAATTGGCCCATGTAACAAAAAAAAAAAAACAAAAAAACCGAAATCGTGTTTGGTACTAGAAAACTAGCAACTCCTCATGGATAGTGAGTGCAGTCATGGATCTTGGAGGATAACCTACAATTGGCAGTTTACTAAGTCTGTTCTAAATATTTTTCCATGTAGTCCCACAAAAGTCTACTGTTCATCTTTCATTACAGAAATAGTTCTTTTCAATAGACGAAGACCATGGTAGGAAACCAAATCCTAATAAAATGCAGAGTTATGGAGCCATGTCACAACTCATAAAACTACAACATAACTGCTTTATCTAAGCCTCTTGTGTTATTGCTCACCATGGAAGGAATAGTAAGAGCAGGAAGATCAGATCAGGGGATTGACTGTGAATCTGTTCCTCCTAAAAATGTCCTAAAAATAGTATGGTTTCACAAAGATGGTGTCTTAAACATGGATGGAACAAGGATGAGCAATAGCCAAGGTAGTATTGACCATGAAAAATTCGGAAGGTCTCAACCCTGTACAAAGAAATATAGGTGACTAATGAATACTAAAGTAAATAGTTTTCCCATGGGAATACAAACCAATAGTTTATCTATTACCAAATAGTCAATCTTGAAATCAAACAGATACAAAGAATGTAATATGTACTTGGAAGGGTGTATTTATGTATTTAGTATTACACATGCATGCACACTTCCAGACACACACACACACACACACACACACACACACACACTACCTCCAGCAGCAGCAGCAGCAACAACAATGACTGCAAAAACAATGGGAAAAAAGACCATGAATTTGAAAGGGAATGAGAAGAAGATTGGAGGACCAAAACCAAAAGGGAGAAACGATGAATTATATTGTAATCTTGAAAGACACTTAGAAGAAAGGAACTGAATTATTTTAGAGCCATCTTGTCTTTTTTAACTGGGAATATTAAGGGATATATATTTAGTCATGGTAAACTTAAAACAAGACAAGGTAAACTGACAAGTGAGTATTGAGCACTGTATCAAAACACTTTCATCAAGTGTGAGAAAAAGAATTTTCTTCTATAAAAGAAGTCTATATATGGCTTGTCCTAATGATTCAAAGCAAAAGATCATAAATTTAAGTATTTCTAAAATTATCTGTGTTAACCAATACACATTCACAGGAACCTCACATAATGTCTTTATTACATTATTTTTTCAAATCAAATTTACAACTTCTGACATAGATGATTAAAAAAAAAATTGTGTGCAAACATTCCAGTCCTAGCCTCAAGTCATGGGATTCCAATATATTTTCTTCACTTTTTTTTTTTTTTTTTTTTTTGGTTTGGTTTGGTTTGGTTTTTTTTAGTTTTTGTTTTTTGTTTTTTGGTTTTTCGAGACAGGGTTTCTCTGTGTAGCCCGGGCTGTCCTGGAACTCACTCTGTAGACCAGGCTGGTCTCGAACTCAGAGGTCCGCCTGCCTCTGCCTCCCAAGTGCTGGGATTAAAGGCGTGCGCCACCACTGCCCAGACCAATATATTTTCTTTTATAAAAAAAATAACAAAGGAATAAAAAATTAAGGACAATGGAAAAATAAGGAAGGAAGGAAGAAAAATAGGAAGAATGGAAGGAAAAATGATTAGGAGAGATAAATCTAAATATCTTCTGAAACTTGTACAACATACTTTTTGGGTAGAAAAATACATATTATGTAAAAATTTTGTAGTGTGTAAACATTTTGGGTAATTTAATATCTAAAAAAATTTTTGAGTTTAAAATAACTCAAAATTTTGGTTAATATTTGAAATTATTATATAATTAAATTATTTCTTCTGTTTTTTTTCTTTAACCAAAGTATCATACAAACACACACACACATATATATCCTTGTTCTCTTTTAAATACAAGGAGGCTGTTAACACAAATCCTTGTTACACACACACACTCACACACACACACAAACACACTTATATACACATATATATTATAGCCAAAAGTATGCCTGCTCAGTCTGGATAGATGGATAGATAAATAGGATAGATAGATAGATAGATAGATAGATAGATAGATAGATAGATAGATAGATAGATATAGATAGATGATAGATGATAGATAGATAAGATAGATAGAGTGCATTTATGTATTTAACATTACACACGCATGCACACTTCTAGACACACACACACACACACACGCACACACACACTATCTCCAGTAGCAGCAGCAACAACAATGACTGCAACAATAATGAAAGATTAGGGGACAAAAAGGGGGAAATGTTTCCATACAAAAAGGGCAAATATGTACATATATGTGTGTGTGTGTATGTGTGTGTGTGTGTGTGCGTGTGTGTATTTATGGATGATCATTTGGTAATGGACAAAGCAGAAAATCAATTTTATGTAAATTATTAGCACATAGATATTTAAAATTAATGTAGAGTATTATTATATTAAAAAATTAGATCTATTTTTATATCATAGCAAATATATTGTAGCAGATAAATTCTTATGGAGTATAATTCAAACATAATAAATATAAAACAAAATAAAATATTGTTCTTAATCAAAATGAATGGGGTTTTTCCTACTTTCAGGATTATTTGAGCTTTAGATTCATTATATACAACGTTTACAATATTGAAATATGTCCCTTTACCATTATTGTTTTCATGATCTTTACTATGAAGAGTTGATGAGTTTAGTCAAATGTCTTTTCTATATTTATTGAGATAAACATGTAAGATTTTTGTCCTTTGATCTATTTATATGGTTTATCATGTTTATTGATCTGTATATATAGAAACATCTTTTCATTTCTGAAATTAAGCCAACTTGAACATAATGGATTATCATTTTTATTTTTTCTTGAGTTAGTTTTCTAGTATCTTCTTGATAATTATTTTGCATTTATGACCACCTAGGAAATTTCTCTCTAACTTTCTTTATTTTGGGGGGTTAATTTGGTTTTATTTTATTTTTTTGTTTGTTTTTCTTTGCTTTGAATTATAGTTCTTTGACTGTTTGTTTGAGATAGATCTTTATACATATTCTGAAATTTACAATGTAGATTCATATAGCAATCTCTATGCCTCATATAACACTGTAATTCTGCTCTTTATCTGGTTTAGTATAGGGGTTACAGTGACTTCACGAAATAAGTTTGGAAGTGTTCTATGGTTCACCTGAATCCTTTGAATAGGACTGATATCAACTTTTCTTGATAAGGTGTATGGGACTGCATGAGGGTATCCTGGATCATGGTTGTACATGGGCCTAGAACCCTGAGACACTACTTGAGAACTGGCAGGAGTTCGGCTATGCCCCCAGAACCGAGGGTCCTGAAAAGCAGTATAGTCTCCATAGAACTACATTGCTCAGTCACATAGGCCATTACAGCCCCTCCCAAAGTACACAGGTAGAGGGCATGACTAGAGGCCTCAGTCCCTAAGGATTTACATACTAATGAAGGCCAGAGGGTAGAGCAAATTAAGGATCCTTCCTCAGACCCTCCTCCTTTCCAGCCTCCCTATTTAACTCGAGACTGCCCTGAGTTTTAAGGGGGTATGCCCAGATCCATCCACCATCCGCCATGACAATAAACCCTTTTGGAACCAAGGACTTTCTCATGTCATTGGGGTCTGCCGCCGCCAAAGCCCCCAGCCACTGGAACCCTAGACCTCCTTGTATATGTGGGACCAGCTATGCGGAAAGTCTCTGGGACATCCACTACCACTGCGGCCTATATTTTTTCACACACTTGGCGCCCATTCAGAGAACAAACACCCACGGACTTCAACAACGGGGCTGCCCCAGTCTGCTACAGAACACAACCGAGCTTCCTGCCCTGCTTGTCCTGTGGTGTAAGGAAATGACTCAGTGAAGATTCTGTTCTTCTCCCATGCTGGCTGAAACTGCAGCTGCTTAATTTCTCACCTGGAGGACCTCTATGCATTCCAGCCATGAGAACTGACATCTTCAAGCAAGCTAGCCAGGCCACTGAATCTGCTAAGCAAGTACAGTAACCAAATCTCTCCAACAGGTGCTGCTAGGGCCTCTTTCTTCCCCCCACCATTTCTCTCGGCTGTGGGTTGTCCGATCGTGTGCCCACATATCCCCGTATCAATCCTTTGGCAGCCTCTCAGTGGTCTGAGAGCCCAAGGGCTTGAGACCAGTCGGTCTCTGGCCAACTTCTGGCCCGAGAATCTCAATCCAAGAGCTCTGCACCCCACTGGAACCAGACTGAGAATTCCCCATGCCTGACAGGGCCCCACCGCGCTCGGCCAGTGTTGCAGGGAATAAACTCTGCCAAGATCCCATGTGCTCCTGCCATGCAGAGCTACAATCCCAGCTTACCGCATCGTGGCAGATGCACAAACCCACAATGCAACAGAGACTCATGCCCGTGCATGCCCACGCATGGGCCTATATCGTTCTCTACAGGTGGTAGAGGATCCGGGCAAAGCCAGCTCCAAGAGTATCCCCCACTGGCACCCACCAAGAACCTCTCCATGGAACTGTGAGTAACCCCAGCTGTGTTCTCAAGACTAGGGAGGTCTCACTCTTTCTCTTTCCACGTGTTTCAGGTCAGTGTTTTCTCTCTGACTCTTAGCTACCACTAGCTCCTGCCTGGCTGAAAAGACTAGGTATCTCTCTCTGACTCTCCCTCTCCTCCACGTGTTCTATGGCTCAAGGGCAAGATAGTGACGGCTCCCTAGCCTCCACTCTGCCCATCCCCCAGCTCCACAGATAGGGCTCCTTTACAATGAACAGGTGTCTTTCAGGCCAAAACGCCTGCTGTGACTCTTGTTCTAAGACTCTTTCCCTTGGGTGAGAGATTCCCATTTCACTTTGAACATTCAGAAGCTCCAACCTCAGTCTTTAGTGCACAGCCTGCTGGTGTAGGCTTCCTTCTCTCTTTCTTCCCAGGTGTTCTCCAACTCAACAAAATGTCAGCGACTTCCTAATCTCCATGCTCTGCCCCTCCCCCAGGGGTCATCCTTTCGCTCTCTGCCTGCTAGCTTCTCAGGAGCACTGGCTCTAAACTCTAATCCCCAGTGATTTTCGCCCAAGGAATCAGTCTTTCACAAGCTGCCTGCTAGCCAAGTGTAGACTTCCCCCACTCCTCTGCCATTTGCGGAGTTTACAGCCCAGCCGGTTTGCCTGAAGCAACAGGGCCAACTCCTTGCTTGCCCCCTTCCCCTCTTTACTTCCTAGGTCATTTGTGGCCAGCTACAGCCCAGCTGGCTTGCCTGATATCAGAGGGTCTGAGACTCAGTCTGCTCCCTTCGCCCCTGTGTTCCTCACAGTTTCTTTCTCATGGCTAAAAACTCTGGGCTGAGCCTGGAGAAACTGCACACTGCCTGCCAGCTCCCAAGAGCTGCCAACTACAAGCCAGCCTCCACATGTCTCCCCGCCATGGCTCAGTTTTACATAGCCTTTTTACTCCTTCTGATTCTCCTATCAAACACCTATGTTTCTTGCTTTGAGCTTTTCTTCAATGTTGGCCTTTTTCTTCTCTACATTTAGGATTCCTAAAAAAAATAAATGGGGAATACCCTGACCTCTCTGCTAGAGCACCCAGCCACCACGTGGCAGAGCAGGCCCCTCCCTCACTATATCTAAACCTACCATTAAGCTTTTCCCCCCAACAGGAACACCTAAAACAACAGTGTTCATGCTTTTCAACCCAAAATTTTTTCTCTTTTTGTTTAAATGTCTCCTTTTCTCTCTGACACTCATGATATATTCCCAACATTTTTTTCAGTTTTTAAGACTTCTTTGAGGTTCAAAAGCCATCTAATCTACTTCCACAAGTTAAATCAACTATGAGATCACCATTTTTCAAACCTTAATTAACAACTAGTTTCCTTTTACAGACAAACTGCTGCTTCCTACCAAACATAATTAATATAATGTTTTTCTCCTCCAGCCATCCAAAAACAGATTCACAGGTGCCTTCAAAGACTAAAATTTCCTTAAATACTTTTGCCTTTCTAGAATCTCAACGGCACACCATGACGTGCTTGCTCCCAAGTAGCCTAATGCTTACTACACACCCTTTGCAGACATCCTCCTGCCAGGGTGCTGCTTCCCTGTTGTGATTACAGGTGCTCCCACAAGTCCAGTGGAGACAACACCACCTCCTTGAACCTGCCTAGGATGTCATGCTGTCTTCTTCTAGAAACACCACCTGACTGCAGACTCCAGAGAGACACACTAACTCTACACACACGCCAAGATCTAGAGACACATGCTAAATCCTCCAGCTACAGATGAACTCTTTTGCCAAAATGAAATAGCTAAAGTTACATGTTAGTAAGGAAAATATAACGTCTATCTAGATTAGTCAGCTATTACTACCCTAAAACTGTACTGCTTGTATTCAATTGATTCAATGATCCCTTGCCTTCGCAACCCCCCCCCCCCCCCACGCCCCTCACCGGTGGCTTAATTGTGCTTACCCCTCTGGGCTACATAGTGCTTTCTTTTGGCTACCTCATCCACAATTTTTACCACAGTGACCCCCCTTTTTTAAAAAAGTAAAGGGGAGGAGATGTGGGACTGCATAAGGGTATCCTGGTTCATGGCTGGGAATGGGGCTAGAACTCTGAGACACTATGTGAGAACTGGTAGGAGTTCGGCTGTGCCCCCAGAACCCAAGATCCTGAAAAGCAGTCTAGTCTCCATAGAACTACATTGTTCAGTCACATTGGCCATTACAACCCCTCCCAAAGTACACAGGTAGAGGGCGTGACTAGAGGCCTCAGTCCCTAAGGATTTACATACTAATGAAGGCCAGAGGGTGGAGGAAATTAAGGGTCCTTTCTCAGACCCTCCTCCTTTCCCCCCTCCCTATTTAACTCGAGACTGCCCTGAGTTTTGCAGGGGTACGCCCAGATCCATCCACCATCCGCCATGACAGTAAACCCTTTTGGAACCAAGAACTTCCTCCTGTTATTGGGGTCTGTCGCTGCCAAAGTGCCCAGCCACTGGAACCCAAGACCTCCTTATGTATGTGGGACCAGCTGCTCGGAAAGTCTCTGGACATCTACCACCGCTGAGGCCTATATTTTTTCCCACAAAGGTGAATAAAATTCAATGAAGTTCCACATAGGCCCACACTTCTATTAGAACTTAATTGATATTTATTAAACAGGCAACAAAGCAACAAAAGAATATACAAATTTGAAAATACATTTGATAAAAATTATATAAAATTTAAGTTTGAGGACTTGTAATTAATACTCCCAATTTCCTTGCTTACTAGAATTCCATTTCTTTATTTCTTTGATCTTGTATTAAGTTTGATAGATTATATTCATGTAACAGTGATCTATTTCTTTAGGATTTTCAATTTAATGGAATACAATTTATAAAGCAAGGCTTGTGGTATTTTGAATTTCTTTGCTATCTGTTGTGATAGTTCCCATACTGTCTCTAATTTAAATAAATTTATTCTTCTCGTTCTTTTGAATAATTTGAGATTTGGCTTTGTGATATATTTGTGTGTGTGTTTATGTGTCTGTGTGGATCTGTGTCTGTGTGTCCATGTGTATGTTTCTTTTAAAGAAACAAGACATTATTTTACTACTATATTGTTTGCTGAAGGTGTTTATTAGGTGTAGAATTTCTCTGGTAGAAATTTTAGGGTTGCTTTTATATATTATCATATCATCCACAAATAATGATACCTTGACTTTTACCTATCCCGTTGTTATCCACTTTCTCTCCTTTTGTTGTCTTATTGCTCTAGCTAGAAGTTCAAGTACTATATTTAATAGATAGGGAGAAAGTAGGGAGCCTTGTCTTATGCCTGACTTTTGTGGGATTGCTTCACATTTCTCTCCATTTAATTTGATGCTGGCTGTTGACTTGATGTATATTGCATTGTTATGTTCAGATATTTGCCATGAATTCCTGTTATTAATAAGACGTTTAACATGAAGGGGTGTTGTATTTGACAGAGATCTTTTTAGCATCTTATAAGATATCATGTGTTTTTTTTTTCTCCTTTGAGTTTGTTTATATATTGGATTACATTGATGGATTTTCATATATTCAACCTCTACTGCATCCCTGGGATGAAAGCTACTTGACCGTGGTGAATAATGGTTTTAATGTGTTCGTGAATTCTGTTTTTGAGAATTTTATTGAATATATTTACATTGATGTTCATAAGTGAAACTGATTTGAAGTTTTCTTTAGTTGTTGAGCCTTTGTGTGGTTTGTGTAACACAGTACCTGTGACTTTATGAAATGAATTAAGTAATGGTCCTGCTCTATTTTGTGGAACACTTTGAGGAGTATTGATATTAGCTCTTCTTTGAAAGTCTGGTAGAGTCACCTGGCCCTGGACTTTTTTTGGATGAGAGGTTTTTAATGACTGTTTCTATTTCCTTAACCATTATGGGACTGTTTAGAAAGTTTATCTGATTTTGATTTAACTTTAGTACCTAGAAAATCATCCATTTCATCTAGATTTTCAAGTTTTGTTGAGTATAGGTTTTTGAAATAAGAACTGATGATTTTAAAAAAAAAATTCTCATTTTTTATTGTTAGGTCTAACATTTTGATTCTGATTTTGTTAATTTGGATACACTCTCTGTGCCTTTTATTTATTTGCCCAAACCTTTATCTATCTTGTTGATTTTCTTAAAGGACCAGTTATTGGTTTTGTTGATCCTCTGTATAGTTTTCTTTGATTCTGATTGTTTTCAGGTCTGCATATGACTATTTTCTGCATTCGACACCTCTTAAATGTGTTCACTTCTTTCTCTCTAGAGTTTTCAGGTGTTCTGTTTAATTGCTAGCGTAAGATCTCTCCAATTTCTTCATGAAGGGACTTAATGCTTTAATTTTCATCTTAACTCTGCTTTTATTGTGTTCCATAATTTTGGATATACAATGTCATAATTTTCATTGAATTTCACATAGTCTTTAAATTATTTATTTCTTCCCTAACCAAGTTATCACTGAGTACAGATTTGTTTAGTTTTAATGAGTATATAGGCTTTCTGCTGTTTCTATTGTTTTGGTTATCTACCGTGAGTTGGCAAGGGAATTTTTTTTTCAATTTTCTTGTTTCTGATGAGGCTTGTTTTGTGTCTGATTATAAGATCATGTTTGGAGAAGCTCTGTGAGGTGCTGAAAAGAAGGTATGTTATTTTGTTTTGGGGTGAAATGTTCTGTAGATATCTGTCAAATCCATTTGGTTCATAACATTTTTTAATTTCACTGTATCTCTGTTTTGTTTCTCTTTCAATTGCCTGTCCATTACTGAGAATGGGGTGTTGAAATCTCCCTCAGTATTGTGTAAGATTTAATGTGTGCTTTGAGCCTTAGTAGAGTTGCTTTTATTAATGCAAGTGTGTAAGACTGTGAAAGGATGATTTGGTCTCCCCAATAGAGCACTGGGTTTGAGATAGCTAGAGACCCAACAGGTGATCATTGCCTAGGTAGGGACGGCATATATCTTGCCAAGCCCTCGGATTCCAGACTCCTGATAAGTAGTCTACATTTCCATTAATCTACACCTTGCGGACAAGGTTGGCTAAGCATCTCTCATCCTCCATGAGAGATTTGTGTCACCATCTACCTACAGGTGGAGGGTGTGACTACAGGCTTCAGCCTGGAGAGAATTCCATATTCATGAGGCCAGGGGCATGGCTAAATTAAGTTATTCTTTTTCCCAGTCCATCCTCTTTTCACCCTCTCTATTTAAGCCAGCTCCCACTGGCTTAAACTAGGGGGTGCACCTAGACCATCTATCACACAGCATGAACATAAAACTCTTGGAATCCATGGACTTCTTGTATCATTCGGGGGCCTGCTGTCATTAAAGCTTACAGCCCTTGGAACATCAGATTTCTCGAGCTATTGGGACCCACTGCCTTTGGAAAGCCCCCCAATCCAGGTTTCCACCAACCAGTTCTAACACAGGTGCCCTTGAATTTGGGACATATACATTCAGAATTGAGATTTCTCCTTTGTGCATTTTTCTCTTTGATGAGTATGAAGTGTCTTTCCCCATCTCTTCTAATTACTTCTTGTTGAAAGTATATTTTATTTGATTTGAGAATGGCAACTCTAGCTTGTTTCTTGAAACTGTTTGCTCAGAAAGCTTTTTTTCCCCCCAGCCTTTTACTGTGAGGTAGTGTCTATATTTGTTACTGAGGTATATTTCTTCCATGCAGCAGAATTGTGGGTCCTGTTTATCTATCCAGTCTGTTGTCCTGTTTCTTTTTATTGGGGAATTGAATTAATTGATGTTGAGAGATATTAATGACCAATGATTTGCAGTTTCTTTTATTTTGTTTTTGAGGGTGGTATTATGTGTTGTGTCATTCTCTTGTTTTGTTGGGGTTTTTGTTGTTGTTGTTGTTGTTGTTGTTGTGAGATGATTAATTTCTCGTGTTTTTCTTGGGTGTAGTTACCCTTCTTGTTTTGGAATTTTTCTTCTAATATTCTCTGTATGTCTGGATTAGTAGAAATATATTATTTAAATTTGGTTTTGACATGAAATATCTTGGTTTCTCCATCTATGGTGATTGAGAATGTTGTTGGGCATTGTTGTCTGGGCTGGTATCTGCTTTTCCTTATCATCAGCATGATATTTGTCTGGAATATTCTGGCTTTTAGAGTCTTTGTTGAGAAGTCAAGTATAATTCTGATAGGTCTGCCTTTATATGTTACTTGGCTTCTTCCCATTACATCATTTAATAGTCTTCCTTTGTTCTCTACATTTAGTGTTTTCTTCCAATCTATTTGATGTGCTATAGAATTCTTGTATGTTTATGGTCATGTCTTCCTTTAGGTTAGGGAAGTTTTCTTCTATGATTTTGATAAAGATATTTTCTGGTAAAAACTGGGAATCTTCACCATCTATTCCTATTACTCTTAGGTTGGGTCTTTTCATTGAGTCCTAAATGTCCTGGATGTTTTAGTTTAGGAACATTTTACACTTGGCATTTTCTTTGACTGGTGTATGAATATCTTCTATTGTATCTTCTATGCCTAAGATTCTCTTTCATCTCTTTTATTGTATTGGTGGCACTTGTGTATATATTTCGTGATCTTTTTCCTAGGATTTCCATTTCAATCGCTGCTCCTATTTGTGATTTTTTAATTGTTTTTCGTTTTTATGTTTGTTTGTTTATTTGTTTCCATTTTTAGGTCTTGAACTGTTTTATTCAGTTCCTCTGACTGATTGTATTTTCCTGTATTTGTATCCTCATTAAAGGCTTCTACATATTTGTCTGTATTTTATTGTATTTCCTTAGGGGAATTAAGTTCTCTATCATCTTTATGAGATAGGATTTTATGTCAAAATCTTGTTCTTAATGTGTGTTAGATTATCCAGGGCTTACTATGGTGGAAGGATTGGGTTCTATTGCTTATGTTCTTGTGTTTGCCTTTTACCATCTGGTTATCTACTATGTTAACTGTCCTTGGTGTCTTTGATTGGAACAGGCCTCCTCAGATGAGGTAGAGCTATGTGACCTGGGTTAGTGCAGGTCTCCTGGGAGACAGGCAGTGCTATCTCTTGTTAGAACTGTCCCCCTAGGTCCATCATTAGAGCAGGTCTCCTGCATCTCTGGTTAGAACTCTGCTGAGAGACAGGCAGAGCTATGGCATCTTGAAGCAGGCACATCTATCTGCAATGGATGCTGGTGCAGGACCAGACCAGGAGAAGAGGCTCTGGAAAAGCAGAATAAATTCCACCTCTGCTGGGTTCTCTAGTGGTCCCTGCTAGCATGAATATTTGGGCAGGTTCTCACCTGTGTCCTTGTTTAGAGTAGACAACCTTGGAGACAGGCAGGACTGTGGAGTCAGGAAGCAAGCTTGCCAATCTTCCAAGGATGTCAGTGGAAGTCCAGCCTACACGGGTACTTGTTAATATTTGACATTTTTACTTTTTTTGAAAAAAAATCACATATGTATATATTTATTTTTCTTTCCTATTTTTCCTCCTCTAATCCATTTCACATTTCCCCCACTCCATCTCAGATTTATATATATTTCTCTGTATATTATTATTTCACATATGTAAGTAAATATATCAACATATACTAAGTCCATTTAAGAAGCTTATATTCACTTATTTTTTTGGCTAAACATCTCTTGGGAAGACTTATTCTCCCTGTCTCAGGAGGCATTAATTATCTTTATCTCTTCATCTAAGTATAAGGCTCTATGAAATGTCCCCATGCATGTTTGCAAACCAAATGGTGTTATTATTGTTCATGTCCTGTTTAGGCAACCATATTAGTTAGATATCAGGTCTGTCTTCTAATTTTTAATATAGGTATATTTACATCTCCAAGGTTCCCTTTTTTATTGTTTTTACTGTATTTTATTGGTTATGGTATGTTATATCTTTGTTTTCACTCTATTCTAAGATTTTATTGACTTATGTATTGATTTTTTCACATACCTTTCTATACTTAAAAAGTATACTATCAGTATCCTGACTTGTGACTTTTCTGTTGATTTCCTTAATGCTGATTTTCAACCTAAGTCCATTGGGATCATGTTGCATTCATTAAACTAGTTAGTTTTCTTATGATTTTGAGACTTGCTTCATAGCCAAGCATATGATCTATTTTAGGAAGTGTTCTTTGGCATGCTCCAAATAAGGTATATTTTACAGTTTATAGTTTAAATATTTTTTCAGATGCCATTTATGTACACCTGATTAATGATAGAAGTGTTATCATTTTGTAGACAGTTGTTTTATGAATCTAGTAGGAAGGCAATCTAAGTCTGAGCAAAGACAAACCTTACCTCTATATTTTTTTCTTTATTTTCAAGATGACCTGACAGTTAGTGAGCATGAGTTATTGAAGACATCTAAAATGTTAGGGATTTATCATTATATCTAGTAAATTCAACACACCAGTGATCAACTTGTTTATATGTGTAATTGTTATAATCTATATATAAATCGTTACTTTACATAGTGAGAACTAGCTTTATTATCTATTCTGATTGATTTTCACTTGATGTCTGCTCTGTCAGCTATCTGAACTTTGGCACTTGAGTAGTTGTTGGTTCCATTTGCAAGGAATGTCTTTGTTCATACTTTCACCTAAAGGCAGTGCTAGTTTTGATAATGAGAAGGGTTTCTTGGAACCACACATATATAAATTTAGATTTTTAATTCAATATTCTACTGTGTCTTTTGATTGACTAAAAACATTAATATTCAGAGATATTATCAAGATGTACATATAAATTTATATCAGTCATTCCTATAGTACTTGGTATTTTGTCATCCTCATTTGTTAAACTACTATTCCAGCAACTTAACTTTTATATTGCCCATTTAAAGTGGTTATATTTATTTTGTGTCTGAAAATTTAATAGCATCATTCTTTATAAAATAAAATTAGTGGTCAAAATTTTATACAGTGTGATTTCAATATAGAATGCTTTTCTATGTCCAGTAGTTGCACTGGCAGCCGTAATCAGCCTCCTTAATGTGATTTTGTATATCCTTTCTGTATCTCTCAAAGCATTTTATTTGTTTTGTATATTTAGTGTTTAATTTTTTTCCTGTGTAACTCTATGTAGTTGGTATTCTAGATATATAAAGTACAAAGAAAGCTTTCTTTAGATTTGAAATGTTTCTGCTATTACTAATTGAAAACATTTTCTTTGACAGTTTCATAGAGTTATTATTCATCTCTACACACAATCAATCACTTTAGTCTTTTCAAAGATATTGGATATTTTCTGTTCTGTTCAAAGACAAACAAACAAGTGAATAAACCAATAAACAAACAGAACTAAAACTCAAAACCTTATGTTGTATTGTTGTCCTTCCTTGACTGTATAGGTTCTCATAATTTTTTTCTTAAAACTATGAGTATTTTTTTAATTTTTGTGATATTTTATATTGATGAACTTTTCTATGGGAGGGGAGGTGATGTAAGATTCTTGAACTTTTCATGTCTATCATCACTTCATTTAGTTTTTATCTAATATTTCTATTTCCTGCATTGAATTCCATTTCATAACCTAAATAGACTTCCTGATTTCACGCAATTATATAATATATATAAATATATAAATATATTTTTTCTTCTTATGAAAGAGTCCTTGCAATGATCAGTAGAAACTGTTTATATAAAGCTTGAGATACCCTTTCACTCTATTAGACTGCTGATTATAAGGCATTGGCTTCAGTATCTCCCAAAATGGAGAATACTCTTTTCAACAGCTGTTACTATTTGGGGGTAGGTCTGCTAGAAAAAGTCAGGTATAACATTTTAGAGACTAATGGAATATTTGTTGACAAGAATATATGCATTCATATTCATATGATGTACATAAAGGGAAAATAAAATTAGTGATTTATACTGGGGTAATAGAAAGTAAAGGAGGCTGTCATACATGCAAATAGCATATCAGGAGTCAGATAGTGAATAACGATACAATTTCAGCCAAAGAGAGTTTTAAAATAGGTACAAATATTCTCTTAGGTAATGTAGAACGTGTCATAGATACCATGCTGAACAGGCCTTATTGTTGTTTTTGAGGCTAAAATATAATTAAAGAGGAATGAAAATATAAAAGAAAAGAGATACAATACAAAAATAGTGTGAGGATGAACTGTCTTGCTAAACGAACACTGGCTATTAGGCAAAGATAAAATAGATGTCAAAGAACAGAGAAAGTTGGGTGAAAATACAAGAAAAGAAAGGTGACTGGCATGATTATTATCTTTTATTAAAATTCTTACACATTCTTTTCCTGTTGTCCAAAAGTACCATCTAAATGATAGAAAACACTATAACTGGAAATCTCATTCTCCTTTGTAAATTTCCCTTTGGGTGATTACATTACTGAAGCTGTCTAGGCCACAGATAAAAATTAGCAGGCATTGTCTCAAATGCTGTTATACCTTTCAAGGTTTGTCAGAGGTACAATACTATTTTCAATATTTTTAAATTTTAGAATATTTCAGTTTATGAAGGGAAATCTGCTCTTAGTTCACTTATTTTCTACATATATGATAAAAAATTGAATTTCAGAACACTTGCTACATAAAAGTATACTTTCAATTTTACTGCATCCAGAATGTTTGACCTTCCAAAACCTGTTTGTCCTAAGCATAAAGGGATTTTTATTAGAACTGTCTGGCAGGCATTCAAATGAACATACAAGCACATAATCGTGTTGCTGGGCAGCTGTATAACTTTAATGTATATTTTTTCCTTTTAAGAACTTTGACATATCAATATAATTAATACTTTTTATACTATTGTGCCAGTGAGGAAACTGAGTATTACCAAGTCATTGCATATGCTCTTAACTTTTATGTTTAAATAAATAAAATAATATAAAAACCAATGGTCTAGTTATAATCACAAATCAAAAAGTTATGCCTCATCTACTTTCATGAAGTACTCATTGGAACTTCTTAAACTTGAACTTCTTAATGAAGTGCAAGTGTGAAGAAAGCTAATCCAGCATAAGTCTGAGTATGGCTTTTAATGCTGACATTAAGTCAAAATGACTAGAGAAAGACAGCATTGCATTATTGTGGTTGATAATATGTGACTACTGAGCTGTCATCATGTTAACAGTGAGGTGCAATGACAGGTGTATAGGAACTGTAATCTGTATCAAATATATCCAGGACATTATGCAATAATAAAGCAATAAAAGACCTACTCTCTGAATGTGACATTCACTACTGCCTAAAATCAGAAAATATACACATGTGGATTTCAGCATACTGACAATGACATGGCAGAAGCTGGGCCAATTTATACTGAGGCAGCCCCTGGCTCATCTCTAAATTTAGTCATCTCTCATTGAATAATAGTGCTGATGGAGCTCTCAAACTATTGTGCATACAAATCTAAATATTATTTTAAGGCTACTTCTAAATTGATATTTAAACCAAGGTAAAATACTTCCCTAATGTCATAGACTTATAAGTACTGTAAGATAATTAAGATTAATTGGAAACACATGTGTTTCTACATATATATATGTGTGTATATATATATATATACAATTTATATCAATAAATTTTAACAGTATATTACATATTTGAATGAGGAACAAAGTCAATGTTCAGAAAACCTGAGGTTGAAAAATGAGTTTCAGAGTTAACTGCAGAGAAAAGTTAAGCTCCAAAAAAAGATTCCCTGTACTGTATAATCTGTTCAGTTTAATTGACATTCAGTATAATACATACTTTTTAAAAGTTAGATGTAGTGGTCTTGTACATTTTTGTTAATATTTGTTTTTCTGTCTACACTGAGCACGTGAGTTGCATTCTAAAGTTTTGGTTATATAATTTAATTTGAATGTAAACTATGAGAAATGATGTGTGTTATGATTCTTTGGTAACTTCTTTTTTCTAGTTTTTTTTTTACACTAAAATGGATAAGGCTTTTAAAATTACTTAAGAATTTTACATCAAATTATAATTAGTTTTTATTGTTATATCCATTATTATTAGCTATCTGTTCCTACATATCACAGGTATATAAAATTGTCACCATTATGTGTTTGCTATTTTATTTATTTTATAAATCTTACAGGTCATTCTTCTCGAATTAAGTTAAGTTTCCTAATCATTTGTTGTTTTCTCTGGGTACTTATATCTTAATTGTCCAGACAGCTGAAAAATAGTGTCAATCCAACTAACTTTTTACTGACAGTCAGATGTGACATTTATGAGTTTTCACTGTGTTGCTTCATAAACCATGAATCTTTGTGCATGCTGATTAAAACTCCCAGCATTGAGCTTTCTAATACTTTTCTATAGTTCTTTACCCTGGCTCATATCATTCCAACAGTTGTTACACTGACCTGGATTGTGCCAGAGGGAAAGGCAATTCTCTTGAATTGCCCTATAGAATCTATAGAATGCAATTTCTGGAATTTCTCCTCTATTGTATTCTCTACTCTGAATTCTAGCCACTTAAATACCTCTGAATCTCAGGTGTGGTTTTTCAATGAAGGGAGTCCAGACAATTTTCTGTGTACTGTTTTGAAACTTTTATTTCTAATATGTAAAAGTGAAATCTTCAGTTACCCAGATGAAATCTGCCTTACATTGCAAAACATACTTTGAAGGCATTCTCATAGCATACTTTAGCCTTTTTCTCCAATTTTAAACTTTGATGTTCTGAAGCAGTGTAGACTGCTTGTAAATGTGTTTTTATTTTCTAGATGTAATTGTCTAGAAGGCTTGTGGCCAAAAAAAGATCACCCTTTCTAGTTCTTTCTGATCTCTGACTGGCTGCTCGAACTCGGGTGTTATATTTCAAACTTTTTTCAAACTAGCTTCTTTCAGCTTCTCACAGAATTGCTCTGCTTGGAAACCCTGCTTTTGTGTTCCATAAACTGACTGAACTGCTCTTACCTGAATTGCTCTGAACTGCACAGAAATGAACTCAGTTGAACTCCAGAGCGTTGCCTGAACTCAATTGAACTGCCCTCCACATCTGACTCACTGTGTGCGGCTCCTCAGTAGACTATTTTTTCTGTCTGTTCTTGTGAGACTTAGGTATATCCTATCTCTGACTCATGCTGTCAAATCTTTCCCTGATTTGTCATTTTGTCTGCACCTCAATTAGACATCACTTCCAAACATAGCTACTTCCTTCCACAAACTAATCATACTTTTATTTTGGGGGATTAAAGGTGTGTAGTAAGGGGATGTCTATATTACAGCCCGATTATGTTGTAATCCATGACGTGTTTCCTTTCTGTCCAGTTCATATAGTCCTAGAATGTCTTGGATGTGATCCCTTGACAGAGCAGCTATATTGTTGGATTAAAATTTCTCTAAAATGCTGGACACTGCTTGGCATAAATTATACCTGGTGGAATTCTGATTGTTTGCTATAATTTAGTTCTTATACTCACATGAAAGATGTAGTAAATATTATATTTTACTGTATTTTATTCACTGAATTTTACATATCTACATACTGCATGGCTATATTATCTTGATCCATTACAGAAAATTATACAATCAACATTGACACAATATTATTCACTTAGCTAAGTTACAGTTAAAAAAAAGAGAATAACTTAAATGTTATAATTTATACAATAGTAAGAATAACATTACATTGTATATGTCACCAGTGACTTTTCTTAATAGTTATCAATCTGGTGGTAGCGAGTAGATAGTTTCCCTTTTTTCATTATCCTAATTTATTTATTGAGTGATTATTATTATTGCTAGAGTATCATGGATTTTCTTGTATAGTTCATATGATAAAGCTTTTTATTTATTTATCAATTATTTGGCAATTTAAATTTATATTATTTTGAACCCTGTGTAAGGTAACATGAAGTCAACGCATGATAGAAACATGCACTGAACTATGGAGTCTTATGCTGCTGATCTTTTAGTTTATAAAGAAAAGTGTAAAAGTATATTTAAAAAGTGTTTAACTTTACTTTTGGTTTCACCAAGATATATTACATAGCCTTTATTTTCCTTGTTGTAGCTCGAGATGAATCATTACTGCTGCAGGAAACATTAATTCCTCTGTTGGTGATGACAGTTTTCAAGATACTATGTAGGTTTCACTATAATCTGTGAACAGGTCTTTTTATTGGACAGAGCTACTAACCATGTGAACACATCTAATTATTATGACACAGCATCTTTTTGGTTTTCTACTACTAGTAGAAAACCAGGTTTTGTACATGGTAGGAAATTACTCTAGAATTTAGCTATGTTCTAAGATGGTAGAGAAAACATTTTAGTAGCTATAGTAAACTCTGCATGCTAAGAACATTTACTAAATTTATTTTTATGAATAGCATGACCTTTATTTGCTTATAACTTGAAATTTGGATTAAGATCAGCAATAACAACTGTTATTAGTCCCTACAAAGTAATTGTTATGCTTTCATGAAACATTTTGTATTTTATTTTTAGATTGCCTACTACTTTAACATAATTTATTATTACAAAATTTTACTATATTTACTACCAGAAACTAAAAGGAAAGATAACTAGCAAGAATTAATCAAAGTGAGATCTACTTAACTTGGAAAAAATCATGTTATGGATCTCCATTTTAGTATAATCAATTAAATGTTAAATTAATGAAGTATAGACCCTGAATATAGCTTGTCACCAATTTATAAATACTGCTTTGATCCTCACAGGAACCTTATGAAGTATTATGTCATAGGTCAATGTTTTATGAAGAAAAGAAAGAAACTTAACATGTTTAAAATCACTAGACCAGTTCTATATTGTTGTTTAAATGCCCGAGCATAGGTTTAGATTATTTGTGCCATTTTAGTTTTAATATGTATCATAATTTCTAAAATATATTTATTACACTCTTAAATATTTTCACATTAAAATCTTATACTCTAAATAGGCATATTTTCTCTTTTCATTCTAATGTCATGCTATATACATCTAAAAATCTCAGTATGACTTATTATGCAAAGACTTTTAAGACTTTTCATAATAGAATAGCTATTTCTGCCTTGTGTGTCCATTACAACATTTAGTTTCTATATAGTTTGTGTACTAGACTCAAAAAATGTTTATATGACACATAATATTAAGAATCTAACAATTACAGCAATTTAGCACAGACAAGTTCTGAGTGTTTTACAGGTGATATCAAAAATGTTAAGAACATACATAATATTATGGGTTTCATTGTGAAGATATATTTATTATATCCTAGATATTATATCCACAGAAAAAAATGTGCCTAGAACTAGAGAAGTCAGTATATGTTCAATAATATATGAAAGTACATTAAGTTCTACCAGTCAGGTTGCAAAGCTTAAAAATGAAAAAAAAATTAAAATTAACTGTAAAGTTTATGTGAAAACCAGCATCTATAGAATAAGTAATCTATATGTATAAATGAATATATTTTTAGAAAACAGTATAATTTGAGCTGATGATTGACATTTTATAAAATAAATCTCAATGGCAAACAAATTTAACTGTGACATTCTATGCTCTCATAATTTGAAACTTGATAGTTTCCTGATAAAAAACTTGAATATAAATCATTCACACTAATGTAGGCTACCTTTGTGAGAACATCAATAAAACAATAAAAGGAAACAAACAAAGAAACTATCAAAAAAAAAAAAAAAAAGAACCACCGTGGTGTGAGACACAGAAGAAAGTGGTAAACTCTGTTATGACCAGAGTTCCTTGAAGAAAAAAAAGACAGAGGGAAAGAAAGAGGAAAAAGAGGAAGAAAGAAGGAAGGAAGGAAGGAAGGAAGAAAGGAAGGAAGAAAGGAAGAAAGAAAAAAAGAAATGTGAACAAATCTTGGCAGAGGAAATAGACTGACATTCAAATGAACTAATATATTAGGCTATATTCAAAGACTGCTTAAATATTTGAAAAGGACCACTTTGTATTATGAAAAAAGAACCTATGGTAAAACTGCCAATAATGGGTTGCTTTTAAAATCCTCATTTCTTTTCTCTCTTTTTTTAAGGTGAATTTATAAAGGTACTTGTGTGCTTAGGAATTACTAAGACCATGCACTGTAGGAATCACATCACCAGTAGCACTCTCCTAAATTAAGAGGAAGCCATAAGATAATATGGGATAGTATAATTTTTCTGTATTAAAAATATATGAAGCTATAAATTAAATATTATATAGCAGGCAATAATTTCTCTGTTTTATAAATTTTTTTATAGATAGGTTTGTATTGGTTACTTGAAGAATACAGAGCAAATATTTCAGAAACACTTTCAACTTTTCAGTTTCATCATGAAGGAATAACTCAACATTTGAACATAAGTGAAAGTATTTTTTTTAACCAATAAATGGGAGACATTGAAGAGTTGAGCAAATTTTATATACTTAAAGTGCTTTTCTAAGAAAATAATCAAATCAAATTTGCTAGAAAATCCTTTGTATTCTATAGTCTCTTCTAATGGTGAAAGAAACCATTAAATCAAAGAAGGGGTATTTACATATATATATGAATATTCAGCATTTGAATGATTTGATTTTAAGTGTTTAAACACAATGGTATACACTAATTTCAGATTAAACAAAATACAAATAAATCATCACTTCTATTTACTCAAAAAGTTGAGTTATTTTCTATGAACATTAGTAACAGTTGCATGATATTTTAATCATGAAAAGTGGATATGTTTTAATGAAACAGTAGAGGCATCAAGAGAACAGAACTACTGAGTCTTGCAAATTGAATTTTTAAAGTCTAAAGGAATCTAGAAGTATGACAGCCATAGAAATGGAAAAAATATTAGTACCCAAATAGTAGTGAGTATATAGTAGGCATTGAAACATTAATAAAAAGTTATAGAAGACATAAACAATTCAACAATGTGAATTAAAAAAAAATCAGCCTTAGGAGTGGGAAATTATTATCTTGAGGCAGGAAATGTGCATTTCTTCCTTTAAGCTGGTTTACTTGAAGTAGAGGTGGTTTATTTTTTGTTTTTGTTTGTTTGTTTGTTTGTTTGTTTTCTGAGCTCCTTTAGAAGACAGATATTGTCAATGGATTGTCAAGGAACACAGTGCTATGAATCAGACATTTGGTACCCATAGTAGACACCACAGTGGGGAGTACACTGCTACTCTGTTGTGGGACTTGGCCAGGCAGAGAAGCATGGCTAAGTCCCACAGAAACCATCTGTGAGGAGAAGATGAACTGTGGTCTAGTGACAGCAAGTTACATAAGGATGAGAAGGCCAGATGTCCATGGAAAGGGGCCATGGAATATATAAGGGTGTATGGGAGTTGTACCTAAAAATGCTTTTGTAAGAAACAATAAAGATAATAAAACAATTCTGTACACTCTTGCAGATAGATATAATTTTGGTTTAGTACCTTCTTAGCCCCTCAAGACCAACAGGTACTTGTCATGCAATAATGATGGAACATTAGAACCCTCTGTAAAATAGTTATTACAAAATATTAATTAATAAGTTATTTTTTACAAATTTGAAAAACTGTTGAATGAACAGTAAAGATAACAGTTAAAGTATTAAATAAAAATGTTCAATATGAATGTGCAGGCAGTAATTTATGGATGATAGCCTTATCTCATCTCATTCTAACAGTTGACACAATGACCTATTAAAGATCTTTACATACTGTGACTGGGTAGATATTCATCTACTCTAACACTCTGAGTCTTGCCTGTCACAGGTCCTAACTTACGTGCAGTTTGAGTCTTATCTCCATTGTTTTGCTCTATGAATATACTGTACTCATGGTAAATCCCTTAGCAGCCTGTTCACCACAACTCCTCCTGTTCCTTCTGCCTATGGTCACCTCTTATCCTTCCTCTACTTTGGGATCCTCTTCATGGTACCAAAAGTTCTGCCTTCTCTGCCTAGCCATAGTTTGACCAGCTCTTTATGAACCAATCACATATAATTGGGGAGCATTCTTGACACAACATTGATCCAGGAGATGGCTCAATAATCACTAAAATGCTAGTTCTGTACTGTAATCAGATCCCTGGACACAGAAATCCAAAACTAAATATGCATTGCACAAGCCATCCCCCAACATGAGAGGGAAAAGGAAATCTTAGAAACAATGTTTGTGATGGAAAATTCAAGTAGAAAGAATAAGCCACCTCTCTGTAAGTTGTAGGCCACCTCTCTGTAAGTTGTAGGCCATGATGCCCTTGTTTTAGTGTAAGCCATAAAGTATTTTTGTTGCTTTTTATAACCTGTTAGTTTCTATTCCTAAGACAATTCAGATTCTAGAGAAATTAGGCTGGAAAAGTACTAGAAGATCCTAGCACTAATACCAACACAAACACCAACACTAACAATAACACACACTAATACTAAAAAACACTAACACAAACACTAGACACTAATTGCTAACCTTAACTCAGGATCACAGTACTTGAAGGTGACATGTGGAATGCATGGGGAGAATAGTCATTAAAAGTCCTTTTCCACTATGAATAATGCATATCATAATTCAAACATGCCAGACAAGATGAGCCCAGTGGAGAAATACTGACATGATTGCTATGTGTGCAATATTTTTTTCTAGTTAATTTATGTGCAGCCACACAGGAATGGCCTCACATCTAGTACTGAAAAATCATGGCACAAACACATGACTTCACTGACCCTAATGAGTAGGCCACTGCTATTGCTTAATAAAATGAATGTGCTATTTCTTTAAACTTACCTCATAAACTTTTGTGTTTTGCACTCACAAATGACTTCTGATCTCAGCCTTGATCAGTCACAGGGTAGACTCTTGTTTTCAATGATTAGTGTAATTACTGCACAGACTTGAAGATATGACTATTTCTGTAGCATAATGTCAGGTTGCTTAGGTATATGTAGAGTAAAATAATCAGCCATCAATATCACCCACCCCAAGGAACAGGGAAAATTATAGAAGAGATAATTAAAATAAGGTAAAAATCAAGAGGAAGGGGTAGAGTGTCATTTAGCTATATCTACGATTTTGAAAAGTATCTTCTACAGGGAGGAGGGCAAATCTTAAAATTCTCACACAAATAAAAAATTAACGCATGAATTAAATGGAACTTAAAATATTCAGGAGGACTCTGCAAGTCTGAAAATTAAAAGGTGCTTCCCAAAAATTGTATAAGTAGAAACAAAAAATGGGAAGAAGAAACTCTGATTATCTGAACTCCCTACAAGTTTCTTAAGGAATACCAGTTTCTTGGGTCACACCTATTTTTGCATGAGTGTCCTAGTTGGTGAATTTTTTGGTTTTAGTTGGCTTTTGTTTGGTTATGTTGTTTTAGTGTGCACTCTAGTAGCACTTTATCATGGGCGGCATTACCCACAGAGACTTGGCCCTCCTTTGTTAACCAGAAATCAAAAAAGTGAACCACAGCCATACACAAAAGCCAATCTTATGGCAACCTTTACTTAACCATGTTCATTTCCTCTTCCAAGTTGGTTCTAATTTGAGTTAAGTTGACAAAACTATCGAGCACAATTGACCTATTATGAACTTAACATGCCAATTCATGACACCCACATTATAATCTGTCCTTTAATGTTTACCTCCAAAAATTTATGTAAATATCAGAATCTAAGTTTCAAATATATAATTTTTCAAGCTTTTCAAAGGCAAAAAGTTCAACATGTTTTTACAAAATTCAAAGTTTCATTCCAGTTTTCTTTCTGTTGCTGTGAGAAACACTGTAACTCAAAGCAAATTAGGTAGGGAAGAGTTTATTTAATCCTATAACTCACAGTCCTCAATAAAGGAAAGTCAGAAAAGAAATGCAAGGTATACATACAAGGTAGAAGATTAGCCATGAAGGGATGTTGCTTCTTTGCTTGCTCTCCCTGATTTTCTCAACTTGCTTTCTTGTATAAATCAAAATAGCTACCCATGAGTGACACCAGTTATAATGGGCTGTACTCTCCCCTACAATCATCAATGAAGAAAACAATGACATTCTCCCAAACCATACCTAAGAAGGCAATTTTCCAACACCGTCTATTCCTAGGAAACTCTGGTTGTCATGTAAAAACACTCATGACTTCAGTGTGCTATTTTTTCATGCAATTGCCTTTGAGTCAGACACACTTCTGTAATAATTCTTTTCGGCTCACAAACTCATTAAACATGGCTGGCCTAGGACAATTTTTTAGTATTTTAATATGTTATATGTTTAGGATACATAAATATAAATTCAACTGTTATCAAAAATAGTTCCTTAAAAATTTATAGCTTTCAATCACATCTGTAATCATGTAATACTCATTTTGTGAAATATAATTATTTTCTGCAGAAGGTACAAGAAAATGAACATTCATCCATTAAAAATTTAGATAAAAAATATAAGACAATTGTCTTCATTTATAATTTACTGTAAAGAGATATCATAAATTACACTTATCTGTAACAATATGGTATGTATAATTCAAATTGAGCATTTTTTTCTTCCTCTTCCTTAGAGAGTAGTTCATGACCTAGTTTATCTGTGCTATCCTGGACCTCTCCTTGTAGAACAAGACTGCATTAAAATTAGAGGTTCTCCTGATTATGTCTATCAAGTTCTGCGATTAAAATTATATGCCACTACCATGCATCTAAGTAATTTCTTTCTTTTAAAACCTTAGTTAATATGCATTTTATGACAGTCTTTCATTCTTAGACCAGGTCACATGGAATTCACTGCACAACTAAGGTTGGCCTTAATTTTAAAGTAGTCTTCACTCCATAGAACTGAAATATTGTGATTATAGGTGTACTTCACTCCAGGCTACAAACTATCATTTTTTAAAAAACATAGCTTATAATACAGTCTTAAATAGGTACCAAAGGCTACTTTTGTTAATTTATAATGTATATATATACATATATATATATATATATGTATATGTATACATATATATATGGGTGTGTGTATATATATATTTATTCCATCCAAGTATTTCTTCATCCATATTTTTTTCTTTTATCATTTCTACTGCCAGACAGTTCTCAAAAGAAGAAATGAATGTGGTTAAGAAATTACTCAAAAGGTATTCAACATCCTTAGCCATTAGAGACATCTAATTCAAAACTTCTTTGATGTTTAACTTTTCACCAGTAAGAATGACTAAGATACCTGACAACAAACCTGTTGAAGCTGTGGGCTAAAGGAGACCTCACACACACTCTAGTGTGGGCTTTATTGGATACTGGAGTCATGTGTACCTTAATTTATACCAAGTCACCAAAACAGAGAAGCAATGGGAAACAGTTGATGGATATGGAAGTAAACCAAGACATATGATAAAAATTAAATTTGTCCTATGAATGACCATATGTTTAATCAACTAAATTATACTGTGCATCTTTATCCCCATAAATATCAGAGGCTAATCTGTCATAAGAACAAATCTTGCTTATCAACATTAGAGAATCTAAGTATGAAATACCTATTGCTGAAAAAAGCTACAGTTTGTCTGAAGGGCACGGACATATCATGATGAAACTAAATTAGATGCTTCCTCCCTAGTGGCTCTCACTCATTAGTCTAAAATATATGCATATTGACATGGTATGTTATTCTACCAGCATGTCAACTTAAGTTTGCCCACTATCTCAATAGTAGTGTGACTATCATTGTTTCAACTAAATATATTCTGATTTATTAAGGCTTTTCTATATTGTTGGCACTATAAATCAATTGTTTGGTAGTATTATATGTCTAAGCAAAATCTGCCATTGAAGAAATATTAGGCCTCAGTAAGAAAGATATTATTATTTTTTTGGTTAGATGAATATATTGTATGTGTCAAATTGGACTCAAAGTACCTATAGTTAGGTTTATAATTTGGTTCTGTAGTCAACCACAGTCTAAAAAAACTATTTTTACAGTTGGAAAAATTACCCCAACTCAAAATCAATAGAAATGAAGGTTTGCATGTTTTACTATGGTTTATATCACTACTCTGACACAGAGGGCACTAACAGTCTCATCAAAATAGATGTTACTTTATATCCTATCATTTAGTAGATTTTTCCAGTTTATATAATATTTAAATAATGTCATATCTGAATGGGGAATTATGTTGAAACTACATGGTACACATTGCAATATTTATGGGTAATGATCATTGTATTTTGCTATCCACAGAAGTCTAAAATCCTAGGTATTTAAAAGATTCAATAACTGTCTTGTATTTTTGCTAACATATTTTTGCATTATTTGTAGTACTTTTCCTTGTAATTTAAAATTGCATTTAAGTTTTCTGGTTATGGATCACTTTTGTGTGATTTATGTGAATTATGGAATATTTTGAATTTTTAGTACTTCTTGTCCTAATTTTGCCCTTTCTTCTGTGACTGAGAGATGTATTTTAATATGTGACTGATATTTTAAGTTTGATGTACAGTTGTATATATCATTAAAAGTAAAATGGAAATGGCCAATTTGCTGGGAATTACATTAATAATTAAATACATTTAAATTATTTTGTACATGACTTAGTACAAACTGATGTGATTTTTAACATTATCTTCATTTGAATAGATTAAATCTTACCTTTTTAAAATAACTCTTTCACTGTGTCTTATTATGTAGTTAGATTGGTCTTGGACTTGTGATCTTCTTGCCTTAGTTCAGTCTGTCTTCACCTACAACCTGTCTCTACTCCCCATGTTCCCAACCCCTACTGCTACTTATTTCTGTTCATTCTGCTGGCCCTATGGACTTCTCTGTGGTCTCTTCCCATACCTGATCCTGCTGCCCTTTGTTTCCTCCCATTTCCCTCTCCCATCTAGGTTTCCTCTCCTGTGATTATTTGGTTCCCTATTCTAAGTAGATTTGAAGCATCCACACTTTGGCCTTACTTCTTGTTAAGATTTAAAGGGTCTGTGAGTTTTATCATGGGTATTCTCAGCTTTGGGGAGAATATCCACTATCAGTGAGTGCATCCTACGTACATATTTTTGGGTCTGGTTTACCTTACTTAGAATGATATTTTCTAGATCTATCCATTTGCATGCAAAGTTTATGAAGTCTTCATTTTTAGTAGCTGAGGAGAAATCCGTTGTATAAATGTACTCCCTTTTTTGTATCCGTTTTTCAGTTGAGTGACTTCTGAGTGGTCTCCAGATTCTGGCTACTGTAAATAAGGCTGTTTGAACATAGTGGAGCATGTGTCTTTGTTATATACTGGAACTTCTTTTCTGGTATATTTCCAGGAGTAATATAGCTCAGTCTTCAGGTAGAACTATTTCCAATATTTTGAGGAGCCAGAAGATTGATTTCCAAAGTGGTTGTACCAGCTTGCAATCCCACCAGCAATGAGGGAGTGTTCCCCTTTATCCACATCCTTACCAACATCTCTTGTCACCCGAATTTTGATTTTAACCATTCTGACTGGTGTGAGGTGAAATCTTAGGGTTGTTTTGATTTGTATTTTCCTGGTGACTAATCATGTTGAATATTTCTTTAGGTGCCTCTAAGCCACTCCTTATTCTTCAGTTGAGAATTCTCTGTTTAGCTCTGTACCTCATTTTTTAATTGGGATATTTGGCTTTCTGGAGTCTAACTTCTTGATTTCTTTGTATATTTTGGATATTAGCCTTCTACCGGATGTATAGCTGGTAGAGGTAGGGTGCTATTTTGTCCTATTAACACTGTTCTTTGCCTTACAGAAGCTTTGCAATTTTAAGAGGTCCCATGTGTCTATTGTTGATCTTAGGTCCTGAGTCATTAGTGTTAAGTTAAGGAAATTTTTTCCCTGTTCTGATGTGTTTGAAACTCTTTCCCATTGTCTCTTCTAGTATCTTCAGTATATCTGGTTTTATGTGGAGTAATTGATCCATTTGTACTTGAGCTTTGTATCCTTAATAAAAACAGATAAATTTGCATTCTTCTACATGCAGACTGTCACTACCTCAGATCAACAGGCTAGAAGAAAACTTTCCAAACGAGTGGTCCCAGTAAAGAAGCTAGAATTTCAACCAAATGTTATCAAAAGAGATGGGGAAGGACACTTCTTCATAATCATCAAAGGAAAAAATACACAAAAATAAACTTTCAATTCTGGATATCTATGCTCCAAATGCAAGGACACTCACATTTGCAAAAGAAATGTTACTAAAGCTCAAAACACACATTTATCCTCACACAATAATAATGGAAGACCACAACACCTTACTCTCACCAATGGAAAGATCATGGAAACAAAAACTAAACAGAGACTTAGTTTAGTTTGTCTTATTTAGAGTTTTACTCCTGTGAACAGACACCATGACCAAGGCAAGTCTTTTAAAGACAGCAATTAATTGGAGGTGGCATACAGGTTCAGAGTTTCAGTTCATTATCATCAAGGCTGGATCATGGGCGCTTCACGGCAAGCATGGTGCATGAGGAGCTAAGAATTCTACATCTTCATCTGAAAGCTGCTAGTGGAAGACTAACAGAAATTATGGACCAAATGGATTTAATAGATATCTACAGAACGTGTAACCCTAAGACAAAATGAAACAAACAAAAAAATACCTTTTTCTCAGTGCCTCATGGTACCTTCTCCAAAATTGACCATATAATTAGACATAAAACAAGCCTCAACAGATATAAGAAGATTGAAATAATCCTATGCATTCTATATCAGATAACTATGGACTAAGGCTAGTCTTCTGTACAATAAAAACAAGAGAAAGCCCTTATACTCATGGAAACTGAACAACTCTCTACTCAATGACAACTTGGTTAAAGAAGAAATAAATAAAGAAATTAAAGACTTTCTAGAATTTAATGAAAATGAAGGCACAGCGTACCAAAACTTACAGCATAAAATGAAAGCAGTGCTTAGAGGAATACTTAGTATCTTTGTAAAGAAATTAAAGAGATCCTACACTAGCAATTTAAGAGCACATCTGAAAGCCCTAGAACAAAAAGAAGCCAACACATCCAAGAGTAGTAGATTGCAGAAAATTGTCAAACTCAGAGCAGAAATCAACCAGATAGAAACAAAGAGAATGATACAAAGAATTAACAAAACCAAAAGCTAGTTCTTTGAGAAAGTCAACAAGACAGATAAACCCTTGGTCAAACTAACTAGAGGACCCAGAGACAGTATCCAAATTAAGAAAATCAGAATAAACAGTGTAGACCTAAGAATAGAAAATGAGAAAATTAAAAAAAAAAACCCACAGATCTTATTTCAAAAGCCTATACTTGACAAAACTGGAAAACCTAGATAAAATGGATGATTTTCTAGACAGATACCTAATACCAAAGTTAAATCAAGTGTAAATAATCTATCTAAACAGTCCCATATCCTCTAAAAATAAAAATAGAAGTCATTAATTGCCTTCCAACAACAACAAAATAGCCAAACCAACCAAACCAAACCAAACCAAACCAAACCAAACCAAACCAAACCAAACCA
>NW_021604702.1:1234666-1284963 GCF_004785775.1 Grammomys surdaster | reverse complement strand
CAAACCAAACCAAACCAAACCAAACCAAACCAAACCAAACCAAACCAGTCAGAGGGCTTTAGCACAGAATTCTACCAGAACTTCAAAGAAGAGCTAATACCAACACTCCTAAAAGTGTTTCATAAAATAGAAGCAGATGAAAAATTACCTAATTGTATGAAGCCACAGATACTCTGATACTTAAAGCACACAAAGACTCAACAAAGAAAGAGAATTTCAGGCCAATTTCCCTTACAAATACTGATGCAAAAATACTCAATTAAACTTTAGCAAACCAAATCTATGAACACGGGCTGGAGAGATGGCTCAGCGGTTAAGAGCACTGACTGCTCTTCCAGAGGTCCTGAGTTCAAATCCCAGCAACCACATGGTGGCTCACAACCATCCGTAATGAGATTGGATGCCCTATTCTGGTGTGTCCGAAGACAGTGACAGTGTACACTGTACTCATAAATAAAATAAATAAATAAATCTTAAAAAAAAAAAAAGGGCTGGAGAGATGGCTCAGCGGTTAAGAGCACTGACTGCTTTTCCAGAGGTACTGAGTTCAAGTCCCAGCAACCACATGGTGGTTCACAACCATCTTTAATGGGCTCTGATGCCCTCTTCTGGTGTGTCTGAAGAGAGCAATGGTGAATACATAAAATAAATAAATAAGTCTTTAAAAAAAAAATCTATGAACACATTAAATCCATCATTCACCATGATCAAGTAGGTTTCATCCCAGGAAGGGAAGGCAAGGCTGGTTCAATATGTGAAAATCTGTTGGTGTAATCCACTATATAAACAAACTTAAAAAAAAAAAACACCACAAATGATCTTTTCATTAGATGCTGAAAAAGTCTTTGAGAAAATACAACACCCTTTCATGTTAGAAGTATTTGAGAGATCAGGAATATAAGGCTGATACCTAAACATAATAAAAGCAATAAACAGCAAACCAATAGCCAACATCAAATTAAATGGAGAGAAACTTGAAGCAATCCCACTAAAATCAGTGATAAGACAATGCTGCCCACTTTATTCCTATTTATTTAACATAGTATATGAAGTTCTAGGTAGAGCAATTAGACAACAAAGGAGGTTCAAGGGACACAAATTGGAAAGGAAGATGTCAAGTTATTATTACTTGTAGGTAACATACATTGACCCCCAAAATTTCTACCAGAGAATTCCTATACTCAATAATGAACTTCAGCAAAGTGGCCTCATGTAAAATTAAGTCATACAAATCAGTAGCCTTCCTCTGCTCAAAGGACAAGTGGGCTGAGAACAAAGTAAGGGAAACTACACCCTTCTAATAGTCACAAATAATATATAATATCTTGTTGTAACCCCAACAAAATAAGTGAAAGATCTGTATGACAAGAACTGCAAGTCTCAGAAGAAAAATATCAAAGAAGATCACAGAAGATGGAAAGATCTCCCATCCTCATAGATTGGTAGTAGTAACTTAGTAAAAATGGCTATCTTACTAAATATAATCTACTGATGCAATGCAATCTTTATTAAAATTCTAGCTCAATTCTTTATAGAGATAGAAAGAGTAATTCACAACTTCATCTGGAATAACAAAAACCCAGGATGGCAAACCAATACACAGCAATAAAAGAAAGTCTGGGGGAATCACCATCCCTAACCTCAAGCTGTACTACAGAACAATAGTAGTAAACACAGCATGGCATTAGTACAGAGACAGGCAGGTAGATCAATAGAATAGATTTGAAGACCCAAAAATAAACCCACATACTTATGAACATTTGATTTTTGACAAAGAAGCCAAAACCATACAGTGGTAAAAAGACAGTATCGTCAACAAATTATTTTCTTTCTCAATCCTGTTCTTGATCTAATAAATTTTTATTAGTTTAATCACCCATATAAAATTTATGAATATTCTACCTAAAATTAATTTATGAAATAGTCAAATGTTTATTATTTCCTTTTTACTAACCAAGACTCTTAACAGAAAATCAAATAAAATCTTCAATAATTTCTTGATTAATACATTTTCTAAACGTATTTAAAGAAAAATGAATTTATAAAAGTAAATAAAGTATGAGTCTTGTTAATTTAGAATACATATTTCTTAAATATACTCATTAAAATATACATATATTTCCTTAGAATTTATATTTTCTGCACATTTATAGCATAAAAGAAAACATTGAAAATTTGTGGCAAATTGATTGTTGTTTAGGGATACAAGACATGGCCATGCTTGTTTATTTTAATTGTTTAGTTAAGACTGATTTAAAAGTACTTCAAGAATTTTCTGGTTTTGTTTGTATAAATTAAAATGTGCTATATTTTAGACTTCTAATGAATCTGCATTTCTGCTGAAGAGAATGTTATGTTAGACTTCAGTGGAGAAGTTATTCTTAAGTTTCTGGAAGATTGACAAATCTGACACAATGCTCTGAAACAATTTTAGATCTGTGTTGATGGTTCTACTACTGGAGCAAGTACCTCAGGGCATCAATGACACTTTCGCTCCAAAGTTTTCACACATTAGTTGAAAGATTTCTCATATCACTTTCAGAAGACATTTCTCTCTCCAAGCTTTCTCCAAGTAGACTATACACAACCCACCACAATCATATTACGAAAGTCTGATTATTCTTGTTATATAATTCTTGTCAAGATAGCATATAATGAGTTTATATTGCTTTTATTAATTTTTAAAGTGAAACCTTATTACATGGTATAGTTTTGATAATTTTTCCTAAATAATGTTTATGTATATAATTACAAAGAATTATTTATTAGAGTAGTAAAATGTATAAGGTTATTAATAATTTCTGTGTATAGCTAATATTTAATAACTATGTTCTTTTAAATATCTGATCAACATAAATTGGAACACAGGTTTTATGTGGATTGTTTTTTATTTTTCCTTTTTATTGTTGTTGTTTTGTTGTTAAAATAAAGAAAGAGCTTATAGTCAGATCAGGGAGGAGTTGGGCTACAGGAAAGATATGATAAAAATACATTGTGTTACAACAAATTTGTCGTCTCAAAAACAAAATGGCAAACATGAAACAAACCACCTCCAAGTACCCATTTTGATAAATCCACTAATTTACTTTTTTCTCTAGATCTGACTATTATGGATATACTACATGAATGTAACATTCAGTTCTTAGTAACCTGAGTGTTTCATGTGATAAAAATTTTTCTCTTAAATGAATAAGTGATTTTTCTAATTATTAATTACTGATGAGAATTTCTAAGCTATATTCAAATTTTAAATGATTTTACATACCTAATTTGGTTATGATATATATGTATATATACTTGATTCAGTCTTTAATTTCTTAAAGAATTTCACGTAGTGTGATCATATCCCTCAACTCTTCCCATATGCATACTACCTTATCTCTCAAAATTTTGTTTCTTCTCTTCTTAACGTATCTAGTATAACCTATCATGTCCAATTTGTGCTGAATTTGTATTACTGGATTTGTGGTCTTCCACTGGAGTTTTCTTGATCTACCATGATATATTTCCCTAATGAAAAATGACTTCCCTGACCCAGCAGTAATCAATTGTCAAGGGTCTTCAGCTACAAATGGGACTTCAGAGTCACCTTTTCTCTACATGATTGGGCATTTAGTATGGTTTGAGATTACACAGGGCTTTTGCCTAACTATCAAAATCACTATGTGTTCATATGTGCAACTGAAGTGTTGTGGCATGAACACACTGCGTCTTTCATCTACCAGCCTTGATATGACACCAGGGAACATGGACTACTGAATATTTAATCAAAGTTTATAAGGACTCAGAAAGATTAAAGAGACAAGCATAAGGCCTGCAAGAACTTGTACCATGTCTTCTGTGTATGTATTGTAGCTGTTAGCTTGTTGGTTTTGTGGTATTCCTAATGGTGGGAATGGTTATATATTTGACAGTTTTGCCTGTTTGGGGGACTCTTCTTCTCATATTGTCCAGCCTCACTGTGAGGTTTTTTGTCTTATTGTATCTTGTTTTGTTTTGTTTTGTTTCATGTTTAGTTGTTTTCTCTTGGATCCCTGCTATTTTGTAAAGTGAAATGGAAGGGGAGTAGATCTGGGAAAGGTGGAGGATTTGGGATGCCACTTGAAGTAGAAAAAAAGGAAAGTATGGTCAGGACCTGTTGTATGAGATAATTTACTTTTAATAAAATTAAACCCTTTTGATGAAAGCCAAGAGATAATCTATAAGTAAAAGGATCAGCCATTTGGTGCTGGTTTAAAACTATGCTCATGTACCAAAACAATACTGACATGTTCTCCTGTAGGACCTGTTTTCTGTTTATCCACAGGGTCTTGGCCTGAGAATGGAGCCAGGTGTAAATTTCATTTTGTGAGGCAGGACTAAATATAATCAAAGAGCTGATAGATTACTTACTCAATGTTCATACCACTATTGTAACATTGTGTATGCTTTGCCCAAAAAGTTATTATACCTCTAAGTAGGGTAAGACTATTGATTAGTTTTCTATTGTAGTAGGATGAATAGAAGTTTTTAGCATTATGATAGCTAGGTAGTTGGACTGAAGTTTCCAGGTCAGTACCACTGCCTTCATTTGTAGGGCCTTACTGTCAAATCCTAGATGTTAAACCATGCCATTTGGACTACTCTATAATGTTTGGGTTCTGAGGGAACTGACTAGTCAATACTTGCCAACATTTGTTGGAAATATTTTACATGAACATTTCCAAGAACAAATGCTCAGTGTTTCAGTTTCATGTAATGTCATTGTGTGGCATTTTGTTGGGGAAATTATAATCTTACTGTGAGTTATGAAGTATTCTCAGGTTTATATTTTGTGGAAACAAATTGTAGTTTTAAAAAATCTATTTCTCTCATTTAAATTTTCATGGGTTTGTCTTTTAAAGATTTGACCCTTTCACCAAAATTGCTATTGAGTTCTTCAAATATATTACACTAACGTTATCAGATTCACTGTTGTTTTCTGTATTTTTTGATATTGATAAATTGTCTGATTTTATCTCTTAGCTTTTACTGATTAATTAAGTTATTAAAAAAATCAGTTTGTTTGTGTTAAAGTCTTGGCCCCCATTTATTATATCATTGACTTCAATTTTATATGTCATTTTTTGTTTCACCTGTTTTCTTTGCACTGAGACTGATTTTTCAGTTTTCTTAATGTGGTTATATTTTTTATTATTTTCAGAAAATATTTTACCTTTTTTCTGAGTGCCAATATTATATATTTCTTTTTTCTCTTGTTGTTGCTGTTTTGGCTTAGAAACACATCTTTGATTAGTACAAATGAAACACAGCCTTGTGAATACACTGAGCATGTTGAAATACTATAATAGGATCTCTCTCATTATTTTAAATGTGGCTTTCTTGGAGTCCTAAGTTAAGTCAGTCATTACTCATAAGTTATTTTTAAGTTCTTGGTGCCATGAAATGGGAGAACTGTGAAGATTCCTCTCATATAAAATACAGACATGTAAAATCATCCCTTAATTTTAGTTTTCAGACATTTTCTTCAGTTTATTAAATGAATAGTATCCATGATGTTTGTTTCTGTGATTTCTAGAGAAAGTCTGAAGATGATTTTTGGATGAGACATATCTGAATGCTGTTGTTGCTTTTCTTGCTATTTTTAACGTAATTTAAAAATATTCACTGATATATGATTACAAATATCTATGTTACAGTTATATCTATAACAAAGAACTATCATTAAACCACATTTCTAAAAGAACAAAAATATTATTATGAGGAATAAAAAAGAACTTAATATTAAGAAGTCAAATTTTCGAAAATATTCATTATAGAACAGTTATGAAATTAAAAGGCCATTTTCATTTTCCCTTAATTTGAAGAAACGTATTCCTGTGGCAGCTTGCAGTCCAGCAATTTTAACCATTAACTGACATCCCACACAAGGTATCCCTTCTGTAATGTTGGTTTGTTTCCACAGACAATAGAATGAGATGAAATCCGTACCCAAGCTTTATGAAGACATGGTTTGGGCTGAGCCATCTCTGTTCTTACTGTCCCTAGGCCTAGGCCTGGAAACTTCTAGCCTCAGTATAATCTAATCTAAATTCATACTGTTTCAGGCTATGCAACTTACTGATGAATAAGCCCTTCCTTTCTTATTCTTTCCGAATTTTGGCTGGAAGGTTCAGCTTAGCTGTTATGGCTCAAATTCTTCTCCAAACTGACTAATTTAATCTGGCCTAACTTTGCTTCTCACAGAATTGTGCTGGTTGGCTTCAAACTAACTCTGGAAATATAATCTAATATTCTGGCTCCTTCTTTTATACTCTAGCTCATTCCTCCTCTATAAAATCATCCCAGTAATACTGCTTCTGCTTTCCAAGAATTGAATGGCATTGAACAAAACTGACTAAACTAACCTCTACTCCACCAAATTGACTCTGACTACATTCAACTGAAGTGAACAGGAATATACTAACAGAACTCAGGTAACTGAACAGACCAGACTTCATGAAATGATTTGACTGAACTTTCTCTGTACTTCTCTTAAGTAGCCTCTCTTTCCTGTTATCATAAAAGTTGGGCATACCTATCTGACTCATTCTGTCATTTTTTTCCCTCTGATTTGTCACTTTTCTCTGCCAGTCAATTAGATATCAATTTCAAATATGGATGCATTCCTTTATAAACTAACTTTACTTTCACTGTTTCAGATTAAGTATATGTACTAAAGGTGTATCTGTATTGAAGCAAGAGTGAATAAAAGTGTATGGCTTGTCTACATTCTAGCCAGATCACCAGATTTAAAGGGTCTTTGAATGTGATTTTTTGTCATAGCAGTCATGTTGCTGGATTAAATTCCTCTACAATGTTCTACATCCATTAAGTTTTCCCATCAAATATACATTAGTAATTGTTAGTAATATATTCATAGAAGAAGAAAATATTTTAGAGTGGAAGAATGCATTATAACTGCTTTGGAGATATATAAGAAAACATGAGAAAATAAGAAAACATGAAATTATTCAACTACCTGAATAATAAGTTATAAGTTAAATGATAACTTATAAGAAAACTGACAGTTGATTTAGCAAACGGATTAGACAGGAGAAAATGATTAAGAATATGTATCCTGAGCTTCTATCTTAATATCCACTTATCAGTGAGTACATACCATGTGTGTTCTTTTGTAAATGAGTTACCTCACCTAGGGAGATATTTTCTATTTCCATCCATTTGCCTGCTAATTTTATGAAGCCATTGTTTTTAATACCTCCATTGTGTAAATGTACCACATTTTCTTTATCAATTCCTCTATTGAGGAACATCTGAGTTGTTTCCAGAATCTGGCTATTATAAATAAGGCTGTTGTGAACATAGTAGAGCTTATGTTCTTGTTACATTTTAGAGCATCTTTTGAGTATATACTCAGGAGTGGTACTATGTCTAATTTTCTGAGGAACTGCCAGACTGATGTCCAAAGTGGTTGTATTCCCACTAGCAGTTTCTCCACAACTTTGCCAGCATCTGCTGTCATCTGAGTTTCTAATCTTAACCATTCTGACAGGTGTGAGGTGGAATCTCAGGATTGTTTTGATTTGCATTTCCCTGATGACTAAGAATGTTGAACATTTTTTTTTTTAGGTGTTTTCCAGCCATTAGAGATTCCTCAGCTGAGAATTCTTTGTTTAGCTCTATATCCCATTTTTAAATAGGATTATTTGGGTCTCTGGAGACTAATTTCTTCAGTTTGTTGTATATATTGGATGTTAGCTCTCTATCAGATACAAGGTTGGTGAAGATCTTTTACCAACCTATAGGTTACAGTTTTATCCTGTTGACAGTGTCTTTTGTCTTACAGCAGCTTTTAAGTTTTATGAGTTCCCATTTCTCTATAGTAGATCTTGGAGCCAGAGCTCAAAGATTGGTTTTCTGTTCAGAAAAATTTCCTCTGTGCTGATGTGTTTGAGGCTCTTTCCCATTTTCTCTTTTATGAGACTCATCATATCTAGTTGTATGTGGAGGTCCTTGATCCACTTGGACTTGAGAATTGTACAGAGATAAGAATGGATCAATTGTCATTCTTCTACATGCTGACTGCCACTTGAATCAGTATCATTTGTTGAATATGCTGTCTTTTTTTCCACTGGATAGTTGTAGCTTCTTCATCAAAGATCAGGTGACCATAGGTGTGTGGGTTTAATTCTGGGTCTTCAATTCTATTCCATTGATCTACCTGCCTGTCTCTGTACTAATACCATGCTATTTTTATCACAACTGCTCTGAAGTACAGCTTGAAGTCAGGGACCTGGTATGGCTGTCCCCTGAAAGGCTCTGCCAGATCCTGATCCATACAGATGGAGATGTTTGTAGCCAACCATCTGACTATGTACAGGGACCCAATGGTAGAGTTGAGGGAAGGACTGAAGGAGCTGGATGGTTTTGCAACCCGATCAGAAGAAAAACAATATCAACTAACCAGAGCTTCCAGGAACTAAGCCACCAACCAAAGAGTATACATGGAGGGACCCATGGTTCCAGCTGTGTATGTAGCAGAGGATTGCCTTATCTAGCATCAATGGGAGGGGAGACCCTGTGGAGGCTCAGTGCCCCAGTGTGGGGGAATGCTAAAGCTGTGAGGCTGGACAGAGTGAGTGGGTGGGGGGAGCACCCTCATAGAAGCGGCAGGGAGGGGTATGGAATAGGGGATTTGTGGAAACAGGGAAGAAGGATAACATTTGATATGTAAATAAATTAGATAATAAATAATACACACACACACTCAAGCAAATAAACAAACAAAAAGAATATGTGTAATTTTATTGTAGAAAACCAGGAAAGCCTCATAAAGAATGTGATATTTAAGAATATATCAAAACATTTTCAGATATCTCAGATATTTTAGATTAGTTAAAAAAAGAATGTAGCCTAAAATGTTAAAATATGGTATACAGATTTTTGTTATAAGTATTAAACTGGTCATTGTATTTCAAGTTTTTAGGTAAAAAAACATGGTCTAATTCTGTTGCTTTATATGTCTCCTGTTACATTTTTTTTATATAATTAGAAACTGATGTACATGTCAGACTTTCCATGTACATCCTTTGTTTCTTCATATTTTGGTTAATTAAGACAATAGAATATAGGTCATTTCTCCATTTATGAATTTAAATAGAAATTTATGATAACTTCTAAAGGTAAAAATACATAATTGTTAGTTTAAAAGACAAAGTAAATTTTTAGCAAAGTGTTTATACTTCTTTTATAATGATGCTGTATATTACCTATTTTATGGTATATTTTACTACACATGTTTAATTAACTACTATTTAGAAGAGTGATAACTAAATTCTACATAAAATAGTTATAATATTTTTCATTTTCTTGCTTTATTCTGAAGGTCAGTATAGCAATAATCCCTCAGTGGAAAGTAAAGTTACCTTATAGAGAAGTAAATACATTGCTTCAATATTTTCCATTTTGCAATCCTGACATCGTATATGGCATTTTAATCTGGATATCTTTTAAAGAACCTCTGATATTTATCTCATGTGTTGAAAAGATGAGAAAAAATTTCACCCACACAGATTGGCATGAAATTATCTTTACAAATAAGGTAAGTATCATAGGAATGTCTTAATGTTAGCCACAGAAAATATGTTGACACATTTTAATAAATGTAGGTAGCAAATTCTGTATTATCTGCTGTATTTACTTATATCTCCCAGCATTTTATCAGTTCAACATTAATAAGTTATTAGTCTCATGGAAGTAAGAATACAAGTAACACAGAACCTGTCAGTGTTGTGGAATAGTATCATTTCAATGCTATCATGACCTACAAAAAAGAAAGTAAGTTGGTGTCTGATACAGAAAAAGATTATGTTAAAAAGATTTTATCATTATTTCCAATATCATCCGTGTGTTACTATCACAATGATTTAATCATCCATACCTGAAATGTTAGAAAGTATTCAGCTCTAAGGGTTCAAATGAATACTAGTAATTTGAATCACTATGTAATATTTTATTCATTGTGTGACATTCAAAATAACAACAAAAAAAATGATACTAGAAACATTGACTGTTAATTCTGCTGTAAAAGCCATACAAAAAGCTATATTAGTCTACAGACCTGATGTAAATTTTACACAATCCCAAGTGTGAGCAATTGAATCTACTGAGGTTAATATACACAGAACATATGGACCTGTACTCTATTGTCTTAATTAACTGGGATATGAGGAAACAAAGGTTGCACATGGAAAGTCTGTCATGTATATCAGTTTCTATATACATGAAAAAAAGTTACTGGAAACATAAAGCAATACAGTTAGACAATATTTCTATAACCTAAAAACTTAATGTAATATTGTTTAAGTCAGAGAATCAGGTCATATTGTAGATAATTTAGGGCCTTACATTTTTAACTCTTAAGACAAGAAGATAACTTCTCAGTGTTCTGTTATCATTAATTGATTGCTTCTAATGAGACAGTTTTGGCAAATATGAAATACTTATTGAGTACAATTTCCTAAGTATACCAAGAATATGAGTTACTTATTTCAACTGGCTGAAGATACGGTGTTCTAAGTATTTCCATGTGTAATATGGAGCACTTTTAAATGCATTAAATCCTATGCAGAAGGCTCATACTAATCGGTGTCTACCCTGAAATGGAAATTGTCAAGAATCTGTAGCCACAAGAAAGCAATGGTCATAAGAATTTTTGTACTCCAACTCAGAAAATTTAATTTTAAATCAGTGATTGTCAATGCTCATAAAAGCATTATGGAAGAGTGTTAAATATAATTCTTATTTTTGTTCTGAATTTGTCAAAATAGAATAGAAGGATGATAATTAAAAATTAGTTGCTAATAAGATATGTGTCAGCTTAAAAGCATATTTAATACAAAGAACTTGAATAACATCATTTATTTTCTACAGGGATAATAAAAGCAATGAGAGTCTTACATTAACAGTTCTTTGTAGGTTTGGGTTCTTAAAGGATTTATTCTTTTATTGGAAGCCTTCTGAACTCATTTTACTTGTTGATAATTTAACACAATCATTTTTAATAGCTATAAGCATCAATCTAATTACCAAATCTAAATATGCATGACTGTTTGTTATAATAAGTGACACATTTTAGCATATTATTGATAAAGAATTTTCTCTCTGAAAGATTTTATGCTTGCCTAGGAATATTTTCTTAATTTTAACTGATAGGGAAATACATTTGAGGCAATGCAACATTAAAATTAGTTGGAAATTTTATTATTAATAGCTATATTTTATAGTGATCATATTTTGGATTATTCATGTATTTTCAAGAATTTAGAGATTGAAAAGTACATTAGAGATTATCTATTCAAAGTATTTAATTCAATGTATGTTTTCTTGGGGAAAAACAAAACATTAAGACATCAATAGTGTATAAAAATCAGCAAAAGAGATACATGCTGAGACAAAGGACTAATATTACATAAAATAAACATTATATATACTTATTTATTTTATATGTCCATAGTATCTCTGCTACATACTAAACAAATAATACATATGCATAAATTATTATGTATTATACTGTATGATTTATATTTAATTCTACCTTATATATCATGATAATAATATAACAATGAAATAGCAGTGTTGTTATTTATCCTAGGTACCCTGTCCAGTTCATTTTCAAATGTAAGGCTCTTAACAGTTGATACAGGACTCAACTCATGAATAATGAATAATTTTTGCCATTTTATGTCCCCTCATTCATTCATACCCATGTTGTTGTTATTTGATTTGAATGTTTATTTGAGACAGTGTCTTACTCCTTTAGATCCAAGATCTACTATTGATCTTTATATCAAGTATGGCCTTTTAATTTCTTCTTGTATATAACATTCTATCATAGTATATGGTCAGTCTCATGAACCAATGTATTCTTTTTTAAAAAATCCCCTTTGTTGTCCTCTTATTTCAGAAAAGTTTGACAAACTGACTGACTACCTTGTCTTTAGATAACTGGCATCATTGTATCTTTTTATAACATTAACCTGGACCTTCCCCTTATTTTATCTTCTGCTTTTCCTACCCTTCCTCTTTACTTATTTATGAATTTGTTTTGTGGAATATCCATTCTCCATTGGATTCTTGAAGTGAGAAGAAAAATAATGATTTGAGACTTTCCATTTTGTATAGCAGACCTTTTATTTTTTTTTATTTTATTACTTTAGCTCTTTATTTCTTTTTTTTTTTGAACATTAAATGCTTTTTTATAGCATGTTTTACAAGGGGAGGGGGTAAGAGGGTCCAGGTGGTGGAAAAGTACAAAATCTTCTTGGCCTGTGCCTTGAAACATGTCATGGTCTATATGGTACACTGCCTTGAATTATGATCTACCTGCAGCTCTTCAGAAGATAGCAGACCTTTTAAAAACTTATTCCAGAAATATATTTTCCGTGAAACTCATGTCTCCTTAGGCATCTGAAGGTTTTACTTTGTTTTAACTTTTGGCATTCTGAATCCCCTTGGAAAGTTTAAGTGATAACATGTCTCTTAACTGTACAAATAAGACATGGTCTCTAATTTGAAACTTTTGAAACCATTTCTGTCTATTTTTAAAGTAGAATAATTTTTTGGTAATGTTTTTACTATTCATGTTATTAAGTTATATACAAAAATTTAAAACCAGGCTCTTTTACTGCATATTTCTTAGAGATTTTCTCTGAAAAATAAAAGAAAACAAAACATCAAACCTTCCATAAACTGTCCTTTTGTACTCCCCTTATATTTTAGTATATCTTTAGCTATACAATATTCTCTCTAATTTTATTGTATAATTATTTTTGTAATTCTGTCTGTGTATGTGTGATTAAAATATACACTTGGACAAAGACAGCATCTTCAACAAATAATGAGAGGAATACTAAATGACTATGTAGGGAAGAGTAAGATTGGACTCCTTGCCTTTTGCCCTCTACAAAATCTTAAATTCAAACTGAGCAAAATCCTTGATGCAAAACCTGTATCACAACATAGTGCCAGATGAAAGGAGAAAAAAGTCTAAAGAATCATATGCACAAAAGTACTTTCTGGTATTTTTTGCATTTCAATCCAAATCATTAACTATTTTCTTTTGAGTTCACTAAAATAAGTTATTATTGACAGCTGTATGTCGATTCCTGTCATATCTGTTTTCTTTTAAGGTTCTGTTCTTCCTCTTAGATTGTGTTTTACTAACTGTAGTATCAATTATTTTCTTTCTGTAGCCATGTGGATAAACATATTACTCGTTGTCTTAGCATTTTATTGTAAAGAGACATTATGACCATGGCAAACCTTATAAAGAAAACCATTTAATTAGAGATGGCTTATAGTTTTAGAGGTTTAATCTACTATTGTCTTGACAAAAAGTATGGCAGCATGCAAGCAAACATGATGCTGGAGAAAGAGCTGAGAGTTCTATATCTTTATCTGAAGACAGCAGAAGAAGGCTGCCACAATAGGCCAGACATCAGAACATGTAAGAATTCAAAGCCTGTCCCCACAGTTGTACAATTCCTCCAATAAGACCACACTTACTCCAACTAGGCCACACCTCCTGGTAATGCCACTCTCCATGGAACAAACATGAGTCTATGGGGGCCACTTTTATTCAAACCACCACATTCTCTTTGACTGAAGGATTGATTTCAGTAGTCTTTCAGGGATGGTTTGGTGAACATAAGTTATTTTAGTCTGAGTATCTCTTGAGGTTTTAACTTCTTCAATTACTACCAGATATTTTTAAATGGGTAAAGTTGTCTAGGTTATCATCTTACTCTTCTAAAGCATTATGTACATTATCCTAGGTTCTTCTGACTTAGTTTTTCCATTGAACAGATAGCTGTTGTTTTAATAACTTTTCCTTTATATGAGATTTGTATATTTTCTCTTAGATCTTTCAATACCACCTCTTTGTCCTTTATGTTTAACTATAATATGCCACTGGAAATTTCTTGTCCTTGACACCAAAACCAGATAATTGTCCCTGATAACAAAACCAGATAACAACATAAAAACAAAAACATATTAAATTATAAAACAATGCTGCAGGTGAACAGAAATATAAAATTATTCAACAAAATACTTCGAAAGTGAATTAAAGATCACATTACCAAATTGCCCTAATTACAGGCATGCAGAGATGTTTGAAAATATATAAGACAATAAATGTAGTTTATCATACACGTAGACTCGACGTCAGAAAATTATATGGTAATATCAATTGACACAAAAATGTTCTTTGACAGAAGCATACCACAGCCAAATAAAGGTTATAAATGATAAAATAAAGTCAGTATCATATTAAATAGAGAATAGCTCAAATGATTCCAGTTCACAGCAAGGTGAAGATATGACTGTACTCTCCAGTTTTTTTTATACAGTGTTCAAATTCTACTATAGTATCAGAAATAATATAAATGATGCATTTATTTTCCATTCTGTTTGTCTAATATGTTAAGAAAGGAGAATGGCATAACTCCACAAATGGATGGATATCACATTTTATTACTTTCTATTTTAAATATCATCTCCACAGAAGGTACTCTAGGCACCTAGAATGAAAGCATAATTTCTCAATAAGAATGGATTATTTTTGTTTGTTAGTTTATTTGTTTGTTTGGTTTAAAAGATAAAATGATTCCACACTATTTATATACGTTGTATTCAAACTGTTTGCCAAATTACAGTAATTGCTATATAGGATATCTCAATTCTGACAACTTCCTTTTCACTGATGGGTATTCTTTGCAGCTATCTCTGATTAATTATAGGGTAGCTTTATCTCTTCTGACCTTCTCCAGTGGGATGGCATCTGTTCCAGTAAGTTAGATCTAATCTCATAAGGGGAAGATAAATGACAGATGTCAAGGAGTTAGTGCCAGTAAAGAACTATGTGACTAATTTTAAGAAATAAAATGTTCAGAAGAAGAGACTTTTAGGTTAGATGTAACTGGAATCCATTCTGTTCATTTCATCATGATGTATTAGTGTCTCAAAAATTCTTTTCCAGTTATTTTGTTAAAATATGTTTTAATATAAAATGAAAACAGGAAAAATGTTAATTATAAACCTTCACAGAAACACAGAATAAAATATTTAAAGAAATTCAGTTTGAAAATTAAAGATTTATTCATAGAAATTTTATGTATTATCTGATATAAATATTTTAATTACAGAGGCACAATTATTCCTTAAAACAGAATAACAATTATGAATATACAATTACAAATCCTTGGAGTAAACTATTATACCCAAACGATGCTCCACCATACTCCAAGGGCATGTGTTCCACTATGTTCACAATAGCTTTATTCATAATAGCCAGAAATTGGAAAAAAACCCAGATTTCCCTCAACTGAAGAATGTATACAGAAAATGTGGTATATTAACATAATAGAATAGTATTCAGCTATTAAAAACAAGGACAGTATGAATTTTGTAGGCAAATGGATGGAAGTAGAAAATATCCTTCTGAGTGAGGTAACCCCGTCTCAAAAGGTCATACATGTTAGGTATTCACTGATATGTTGATATTAGCCGAGAAAGTTCAGAATACTGATGATACATTCCACAGATCCACAGAAGTTAAATAAGAAGGAAGGCCCAAGTAAGAAATGTTTGAGTCCCAATTAGAAGGGGGAACAAAATATTCATGGGAGGAAGAAGGAAGGAGGGGGCTTGGTGGGTAAGGGGTGGGTTATTAGAATAGTGGACAGGATCAGACATGGAGAAAAACAGGAGAGTCCCCCAGTACTAGGAGAATGGAGGAAAATATGCAGCTCCAGTGGTCATGATGTTATGCCCAGATTGGGAAGTCCCCATAGACCACCGGAGACTCAGAGGGATACTATGCTCCTGTTTGTAAATACAATATAATATCTTTAATAGTGTGACAGACTTGGTGTCTACTCATGGAAAGGGTCTCAAAATGGTCACTGTTTGGCCATTCTTTCAGTCTCTGCTCCATCTTTGTTCCTGCATTTCTTTTACACAGGAACAATTTAGAGTCAAAAGTTTTGTAGGTGGGTTGGTGTCCCCATCTGTCCACTGGGAGTCCTGCCTGGCTACAGGAGTTGGTATTTTTCAGTTGGTATAACTCATATGCAAAACAGAGTCTTTGTTCAAGCTTGAGTTTAGACTGTCCAACCGCTCCAGCACAGTAGAAGTTGTGGAAGGTCCTGAGCTGGCACAAACTTTGCCTGTTTATCATGGGAGCAAGTTGAAGGACTTTCTAACTTGACAGTTACATAAAAGATTGGTATTTTCTTGGTTCACTTCTATTGGCTAGTAGTGATTTCAGTTCAGTATGAACAATGGTTGCTAGCTTAATCAATCTACTTTAGACGCTAGATATTTTCCCCTTAAGAACTGATTGGTTGTTGCTATGGTTGGAATGGCTATTTGCCCAGAAAAATTGTGATTGTTACCAGGGTGGCATAGCTCCTGGAATAAGTTGGGTTTTTGGTTTTTGTTTTTTTTTTTCCCAGTAATTCAATTCATTCATAAGGGCAAGTTAATCATAAAGTGGAGTCTAAAATCAAAATGTAGTTTGTAATACTAACCTGGGCCTTTCATGGGATGGAGGGATTCTCTAATAAAGTACAGAGACCTGGTATAAAGGAGGCCCCAAAAAGTCAATAAAGGTGACTTTAGCAGAAAAGCCCAAAAGTTGGGATATGGGACCTGAAAAGTCCAACTCCCATAGCCAGACAGAATCCCTAGTGGGAAGAAGAGGACACCAACCCTCTTACAAAATTTTTAACCCAAAATTATTCCTGTTTAAATGAAATGCAGGGACAAAGATAGATCAAATACTGAAGGAATGGGTGACCAGTGACCATCCCATTTTGAGACCCATTCCATGGGTAGACACCAAGTCCTTCATACTGTTAATGATGCTGTATTGCACTTATAAACAGGAGCCAAACATAGCAACCCTCTGAGAGGCTCTAAGCAGCAGCTGACTGAGACAGATACAGGTACCACTGACAAACATTGGATCTAGATCAGGGCCCCTGTGATAGAGTTAGGAGAAGAATTGTAGGTCCTGAAGGAGGTAGCAACCCCACAGGAAGATCAACAGTTTCAACTAATTCCTGGGAGCTCCCAGAGACAGAAACACCAATCAAAGAGCATACATGGATTGGTCTGAGTTGCCTAGTACATATGTAGCAGAAGGCTGTCATGTCTGGGAGGACATTTCTCAGAAGGAAAGAGTCCTGCACTGCTAGTAGTGGTTCCAGAAAATATGTACAATATTACACAAACAAGCCTTACACAGCAGCCATCAACAATCATGGAGGCTTACAGAGAGAAACCTGTCCCAGGGACAAGAGCCATATCACTCTGTCCACACCAGGGAAATGGCAGACTCACCAAAAAGTAGTGTTACTTTGAAGACCACCAGCTTAGTTTTTATGTTCTCATTTTTCTTTTTTCTCTCCTACTATATATCCCTACCAAAGAGACACATGCCTCCAATTCTTGGCAGTTTACCTTCAACTCACCTCAGCCTGAGATCTGGAGCTCCTGTTTCTAAAAGCAGGCCTCTCAGGGATATTCAGCAATTATAACTGTCTTAGTTAGGGTCTTACTGCTGTGAAGACACACCATGACCAAGGCAACTCTTATAAGGACAATATTTAATTAGTGCTGGCTTACAGGTTCAGAGGTTCAGTTCATTATCATCAAGGCAGAAGTATTGCAGCATCCAGGTTGGCATGGTACAGGCAAAGCTGAGAGTTCTACATCTTCACCTGAAGCATGCTAGCAGAATACTGGCTTCCAGGTAGCTAGAATGAGTATCTTATTTCCCATACCCACAATGACACACCTATTCCAACAAGGCCATAACTACTCTAACAGGGCCACCCTACTCCCTGGGCTGAGTATATAAAAATTATCACAATGACATAACATGATACAATAAGACTAGGCATAAGCCCTTGTAACCAGGTTGGGTAAAACAAGCCAGTAAGAGAAAAAAGATTCCAAGAGAAGACAAAGAGTCAGAGACACCTCCACTGTTAGAAATCCCATAAACACCCAAAGCTAAAAAAATCACAACAGATGTCCAGAAGACCTATCCTAGACATGTTGAGGTTCTAAGATTGCCAATTCAATTTTTGTGAGCTCCTATGAGCCCTGTTTAATTACTTCTATGGGCTGTGTTCTCTACTCTTCTGGCTCCTATAGTCTTCCCTCCCACATTTTCAGAGCATTTTCTGAGCTCCTGCTACTGTTTTAGAGCTGATACCTGCATTTGCTACAATCAGCTGCCAGAGGAAACCTCTCTGATGATGATTGGGTTCAGCAACCGTTTTATATCCCTGAGACATCCGTCTTTCCATTTCTGGCTATGCAGGAAGTGTCTGGCATGGGCTCCCTTTTATTACTGGGACTCAAGTTAGACCAGTCATTTGTTGTCCACTCTCATAAGGTCTAAGCAAACATTGCTCAAGCACACCTTGCAATCAGGACATGTGTGGGGGTCAGAGGTTTTGTGAGTGGGTTGGTTGTTGTTCAAGTCCTACCATTTGGAGCTCTGCCTGCTTACAAGTTGACTTGTTCTGTTCATGCTCAGTGTACTCAATTACTAAAAGTTTTTGGTAGAGTCACCCTCAAAAGTTCTAGGAAGTTTTCTCTCCACTAGCTTGCCACATTGCTCCCTAAATGCCTCTCTATGCTCTCTCCCTGCACAACCTCTTCTCTTCTGTTCCTATTCCTACTAACCCCCTGTCTATACACACAACCTATTCTATTCACATTTTCCATGGAGAATCTCCACTTTTGGGTAAGATTAAATATAGTAAAGTATTTTCCTGAGCTTTTTAGACTTCTATAATACAAGGGCTATATGTACATCTATAAGTGCCAGCACCAAACAAAGTTTTAGAGTCAACTTCCAAAGTCACATAATAGTGTCAAAGAGAGGAAGAATAGCTAGAGAGACCAATTACAATATTTCACAGGCTCTCAATTTTTGACATTTATCTATTTTTATAATTGTGGTCATGGTATTTTTCTCTTTTACACATCAAATATCAAGTAAATATAGGTTTAAATGATTTTAAGCAGTCAAAAGAGCATTTTGCTACAGTGTGCTTACAAAGTAAAGTTTTCTCAGCAAATACAGAACTTACCCAGAAGCAGGTTCTTATGTTCTATCACATACTCAATGTGTAATCTAGATAAATTTCCCTAAACATAATTTTTGAATTATCAATTCATTAGATATTATTCACTGTTTCAGACTAGATACTATATCTGGCTTGTGTATAGTTTTTTTTCCCATGAGTCTTTAAAAACCTAGATTTGTCTACTGATAACCTATTATCTTCTTCTACGATAGAAAATATGCTATTACTAAGTATGGAAAAGAGTATATGTAGTCAAATGAAAACAAAATAAGCCAAATAGTAACTCAAATGACAATATTATTTTTATAATAGAATCACATTTGGGTTTTACATTCCCTTTGACTTCTACTTTTCACTATTAAAACTTTTCGTTCATGAGTTTAATCAAAATATCTGCCTAATATTAAAGCAGATTGTATCTGATTCTATTTGATTTTCATTTCTGATTCTATTCATTCAATAAAATATCACAAACTCATCAGAATTTTGTCTACCTTTTAAAATTATTCAGTTAGGGACTATAAATATTTTTATGCTTTAAGATTAGATTAATATATGCTATTAGAACAATACTTTAAGTGTTATTATATTCCTAAAATGAAATTTATATAAATATTGGTACTATTTCTCAAATAAGAAAGATAAAATTCCTTAGTTATTTTCTTTTTTTTTTACTGTAGATTTTTTCAATACTTTCTTTTTTTTATTTTATTTTTTTTATTGGATATTTTATTTACATTTCATATGTTATCCCCTTAACCCATCCCCCACCCACCCGGGAACCCCCCATCCCCTTACCCCTCCTCCTTCTTCTCCGTGGATGTAACCCCCACCTACCCCCCAACTCCCACTTCCCCACCCTCAAACTTCCCACCCCCTGGGGCGTCCAGCCTTCATGAGGTCAAGGATCTCATCTTCCATCTGTGCCCGGCAGGGCCATCCACTCTTACATATTCAGCTGAAGCCCTGGATCCCTCCATAAGTGCTCCCAGGCTGGTGGTTAGGACCCTGGGACCTGTGGTTGGTTGGTATTGTTGCTCTCCTCATGGTGCCACAAACCCTTTCAGCTCCTTCAGTCCTCACTCTAACTCCTCCATTGAGAACCCCATGATCAGTTCAATGGCTAGTTGTGAGCCTCTGCCTCTGAATATGTCAGACTCTTGAAGGCCTCTGAGGAGACATCCATATCAGGCCCTTATCGGCATGCACTTCCTGACTTCCACATCAGCATCTACCTTTGGTGAATGCACATGGGATGGATACTCAGGTGGAAAGGTCTTCAAATGGCCCCTCCTTCAGTTTCTGTCCCTCTCTTTGTTTCCATATTTGCTCCTTGAGTATTTTGTTGCTCCTTCTAAGAACTGAATCACCCCCACTTGGTCTTCCTTTTTTATGAGCTTCATGTGGCCTGTGAGTTGCACCTTGGGCATTTCAAGGTTCTGGGCTAATATCCAATAATCAGTGAGTGAATACCATGTGAGTTCTTTTGTGATTGGCTTACTTCACTCAGGATGATAATTTCTAGTTCCATCCATTTACCTAGGAACCTCTCGAATTCATTGTTTTTAATAGCTGAGTAATACTCCATTGTGTAAATATACCACATTTTTTTAATCCATTCCTCAGTTGAAGGACATCTGGGTTCTTTCCAGCTCCTGGCTATTATAAATAAGGCTGCTATGAACATAGTTGAGCATATGTCCTTGTTATATGTTCGAGCATCTTCTGGGTATATGCCTAGGAGTGGTATAGATGGATCCTCAGGTAATGCTATGTCCAATTTTCTGAGGAACCGCCACACTGATTTCCAAAGTGGTTGCACCATCTTGCAGTCCCACCAACAATGGAGGAGTGTTCCTCTTTCTCCACACCCTCGCCAGCATCTACTATCACCTGAGTTCTTAATCTTAGCCATTCTGACTGGTGTGAGATGGAATCTCAGAGTTGTTTTGATTTGCATTTCCCTGATGACTAAGGACACTGAACATTTCTTTAGGTGCTTCTCGGCCATTCGAGTTTCTTCCATTGAAAATTCTTTGTTAAGCTCTATACCCCATTTTTTAATAGGGTAATTTGGTTGTCTGGAGTCTAATTTCTTGAGTTCTTTGTATATATTGGATATTAGCCCTCTATCAGATGTAGGATTGGTAAAGATCTTTTCCCAATTTGTTGGTTGTCGTTTTGTCCTATTGACAGTGTCCTTTGCCTTACAGAAACTTTGCAATTTTACGAAGTCCCATTTGTCAATTCTTGATCTTAGAGCATATGCCATTGGTGTTCTGTTCAGGAACTTTTCCCCTGTGCCCAAGTATTCGAGGGTCTGAAACCTAATGTGAGGGAACTAACCTTGAAAATCATTGCTTCTGTCTTTTAACATTTTTTGTTTGCATATTTCCCTACATTTAGAAGTAGGAGCTAAGTACTGGTTTTATAAATATTGAGTAAGAAAGAAGAGATACACACAGAAACATCTATCTTGTTGTTTTGCTGCCTTCAATGATGTATTTTTCTACAAGCATTAAGTGGTAAGTAAAGTAAGCTTGCCTATTGCATCAATCAAGAGATGTTCAGTCTGAAGAGAACTCGGTTATTCCTCAGAGTCAGTACATCTGTTTTGGCAACATGAGAAAAGGTGTATATAGTGACAAGTTGTAAATCTCCCCATGAATAATTGGACCTTCACTAAAACCTATGGTTATCTTAGTGTATTAAAATGCATTTCACCAGGCAAGTAAAGGTTCAGGCTTTTAATTCTAGTGTTCATGAAGTGAAGGCAGGAGGGCCTCTGAATTAAAAACAAGCCTGTTCTATAAGAGTTCCAATCCACCCAGGACTATATAGTAAGCAAATCTATCTAAAAAAAGTTGAGATTGAGAAGGGAGAGACCTTTTAACATTAGGACACACACTGCTAAGTTACTCACCAATTTTGACCTTTTTAAAAATAAATATAAATATGTTTATGAAAAAATTATAAATGATGGGTCTACAAAGAAGTGATATAATATACATTAGTCAATATCCTATATAAAGAAATTTACCCCATGTTTCTTCATTAATATCTAGTAAGCCCTTTCAAAATGACATTCTATCACATTTAATGAATAATATTATGAAATGAATTGTTTGCCAATTTTACACATTAAGAAAATAACTTACAAGTATTACTGGTACAAAATAGCATAAAAAGAAAATAAACAAATAGAAAATACTATTAGTACTTCATCCAAAATCTCTCTCAATGGCATCACTATGGTCTTAAAATATTAGGATATAGCATTATTTATAAATGTTATGATGAAAACATATGAACACACAAATTTAAGAAAAGCAGATTTATTGAGGTACCATGTACTATGTATTTAAATGCATTATAAGCATCTAGGAATTTCGCATTATAAGCATATAAATCAATCTAAGAAGAATTTAGAGAACCACAGATGTTAGGTATAGAATAAGAGACTAGTTGGGGACACTTACATTTTTCCAGCAAAGGGAAAGGGTCTATAGAGCTATAGGTGGATTGGGGAAGGGTACTGGAACAGGAGGATCAGGTGGAAAGAGGAAAGTAATAGGGGGAAGATCCAAAAAATATATGGAGAGACAGCTAAAATTGAAGGAAATTTAAGGGGTAATATGAAAAACTAGTGTAATATAAATTTGTAAAATATATACACAAATAAAGGCCACTTAAATGAAATTGCCAAATACTGAGGAAGAAATACTCTGACAAGAATTTTCTTTTCACAAAATAAAGGTTCTGAGTCTGTGTTACATCGAACTGAATTGTTGGCCATAGGTATCCCAGGAGAATTGCCAAACAAAACAGGTTTTCAAGACTATATACTGCTTTTCATGAATTGATGTCAAGGCCCCATTCGTGAAGACAATCTATTACAACTCACTGAACATAGAGACATCAATCCGGTACCTATTTAGAGCCTTTACTCCTACATCCTAGCAACTTCGGTTCCAGAAGTATATTTTTTCAGGATTTCCATTGCTGTGAATGCACATCATGCCAAAGGCAACTCTTATAAAGGACACCATTTAATTGGGGATGGCTCATTGGTTATGAGGTTGAGTCTTCATCGTAATGGTGGGAAGTATGCCAATATTCAGGCAGGCAGGGTCCTGAAGAGCTGAGAGTTCTATATCTTCCAAAGGCAAATAGGAGAAGACTGGCTTTCAGGAAGCTATGAGGAGGGTCGAAAAGTCCACTCCCACAGTGATGTACTTATTCCAACAAGGCCATATCCATTTCAATAAGGCCACACCTTCTAATACTGCCACTCACTTGCTGGGACAAATAAATTAAAACCACCACAAGAAGTTATTCTATCTACTACCCAAGAAAAAGTTAAATCTATCCACAAACTCTTAGACTGACAATAATGCCTTGACTGCAAAATATACTTGAGTAATGATGACACAAAACTTATTAAAATGATCAATTAATGTCTAATAGATTTAAGGCCCATGTCAAAAGAATGGAATCGATACTTGTCATTGCTTGGTTAACCAAGAATATGAGACTAGATAGCCCAGGGTCCTAGGTGGAAAACCAAGTACTACTGATCTTAAAAAATAAGTAGTGATAAAATGGCTCCTAATGATAGTCTGTTATACTGATTAGATCAATGCTTTATTCAACCATCACCAAGGAAGCTTCCTTTTGTCCTATACTGTACCATACAGAGATCAACATCTGGGTAACATATACAGAGAGACTTTGGAACATCCAAATGTTAGTGGGATGTCTCCATCAAATCTTTCACCTCGGGGCTCAGGGACAGAGCGTAAGACACATAAGGAATGGAAGACACCATAGAACCAAAGTCCTTTAAATCAACATGTTGAAAACCAATATGAATTCATAGAGACTGAGGTAGTATTCATTGAGACTATTACATACTCTTTGTATATATTATGGCTTCTGATTTAGCATTTTCATGGAAATCTTAAGTATGCAAATAAGTGAGTTACTGATTATTTGGCCTTCTCATGGGTTCTTTTCATTTTCTGTTTGTTTGTTTATTTTGGTCCAATTTGAATGTAGAAAGTGACCATTTAACCCTGTCTTATTTTGTTATTAGAAACCTGATTTATCTCCACTGAGACAAAAAGGGAGTCGATCCACATGGGAGGGGATGTGAGGAGGAAGAGTGACTAGTTGAAGGTGAAAAATATGTAATGAGAATATATTATGTGTGAAAAAAGTTATTTATAATAAAATAAAAAACAAGAAAGAAATCTTTAAAAAAATAACAAAATAATTTTTAATGAAATACAAAGTATAACATTATAAATATCTAGGGTTTACAAAATTCCATTAGTCATTCTTAAATATGCATTCACAAGATTATATTAAATTTTGATTATAGAAGTGATTTAAATTATGAAACTAATTACACTGTAGATTATAAAAAGTAGAGTTATGGAATAAGAAGGAATATAGTGTTGCATATCTGGAAGCTAGATTGGAGGATGTTTTGATTATTTGCTTTACTATACTACAAAGTACTTCAAGGAGTATTATACAAGTCATAAGTTATATATGTTCATTTTATGATATTTTAATATTTGCATCATAGATATTGTGAATGTTGTTTCAGAATATATTAACCTAGTTTTATTTTATACTTCATACTTAGCATGCTGTTTTCATGTCAATTATGTATTTGAGATAATTAATTGAGCAATTATTCAATCTACAAAAGGATGCTCCCTTTCATTTACAATTTATAAAATGATGCTTCTGTACAGTTTTGTAAAAGGGGAAATTACATGAAATAAATACACTTTTTCTTTGTAAAAATATCAACTCAGGTTTGAGCAAAAGAATATTGTGAACTACATTTCTAATTACCAGCTATTAAATGAAATATGAGTCAATTATAATTAAAGTACAAGTACATATCATTCTTTTGAATATGAAGAAAGAAAATAAATATACTTATTGACTGAGATGTAAGCTAAATAAGTGTTATTATGACAAGTTTTTCATAACAGTGAATATAGGCCATTTTGCTTACTATCATGAGGTTTTATTTTCATGTAACATTGATCAATCCAGCTTTTACTTAAAGATTCCACTGAGTCTACTATCAGGTGAGATAATAAAGTCTAGATCTGGCCTTTAAACTACAATATTGAATGGACTATTCTGACCAGTTAATAGAAATTAATTGATCTAGCTAAAGAAATTAGGTTTGTCTATAGTACTTTTTAATAAATGTAAATCTGAATATCAGTGGAACCAATAGGTTTAAACATAGGGATGGGGTCAGTGGTATCACTAATTTCTAAAACTCCAAATAAAATAAACAAATAAATAAATCCAAAAAGTTAAGTGGGATGGCAAATATATTTGATGAAGTTATGTATTAATATTTCTAAATGAAGTGTACATCAACTTTGTTATCAGTATTAAATATGGTGGAAGGCACTGTTTTCTCTTTCTCAATTTTAAAAATCAGGAAGTTTAATTAAAATTGCCTTTCTAAATACATGCAAAATTATGATATACGTGAGGACACATAAACATAGTAATGCATACTAATTTTAGTAAGCCATTCTACTGAATATATACTGATTACTTTTCTTTCAAATTAAATTTTTACTGTAAATTTATTCTCCTTAATTTGTCTATCCTGTATGTTTTAAAAATAAACATCCAAAAATTGAGTTAAACATTGTGGCTGTTTCATTTTAACTTAAAGCATATCCATTAATATTCTTTGTCAGTTTGACTGCATTAAAAAAGTCACATTATCTATCACTAGGGCATACTTTGAAGTGTTTCCTTTCAGGGAAAATTAATGGTGATATACAAGATCCACTGTGCTGTGTACAGAAAGAATCATTCCAGAGGTCAGCATGCTGGACTAAATGAAAGTGAAGTAAGAGGAAGTCAACTGAGCAGAGGCATTCTTGTCTTTCTTCTTCTTCCTGTTCTGTTGATGATGCAGTCAATCTGTCACCACAATAGCTGCATGCTCTCGTAGACCTTTCCACCAAAGTGTTGGTACTCTCAAATCATGAGACAGACATGCTTTTCTTCCATTGGGTAGCATTGGATCAGGTGTTTGTTAACAAAGATTAAGAGGGCTCTCTGCATGTACTCTGAATCTAGTGCTTTCTTGTGGGAAAATAGACTCGGTGGTGGCGTGCCAGTGGGTTTCCATGCTGGGAGTCCCACATACAGGAGGAAGTCTAAGGTTCCAGAGGCTAGAGGCAGCAGTGGTGGCAGGTCCCAATAACACGAGAAAGTCCTTGGTTCCAAAAGGGTTTATTGTCATGGTGGATGGTGGATGGATTTAGATGTACTCCCCATCAAACTCAGGGCAGTCCTGAGTTAAATAGGAAGGTAGAAAGGAGGAGGGTCTAGGGAGAAATGCTTAATTTGCTCTGCCCTCTGGCCTTCATTAGTATGTAAATCCCTAGGGTCTGAGGCCTATGGTCATGCCCTCTACCTGTGCACTTTGGGAGGGGCTGTAATGATCTATGTGACTGAACAATGTAGGTCTATGGAGACTGCGTGTCAGGACTCTGGGTTCTGGGGACATGGCAGAATACCTGCCATTTCTCACTTAGTGTCTCGGGGTACCAGGCCCATGCCCAGCCCTGAACCAGGATATCCTTATACAGTCCCACACCTTCTCTTGTATTCTTTTCTAATGAGAGACAGAAAATGAATAGATCTGGATGAGGGCAGAGGCAGGGAAGAACTTGATAGAGCCAAGGGAACAGAATCTATAATCAGGATATACTGCATGAGAACAAAATCTATTTTCAATAAAAGAAAAAAAGCGTGCTTAATACTAATCACTATGATGATAATTATAATGAATGATTTAATGACAAATAAGCCCCATTTATACCAGGAACATCACAAGGCTTACATTCAATCCTTTGTAGACGTCACTATTGCTATCACTTAACAGGCCATTAGGAAGGCTGATTTCAGCTTACAGATCAGATCCAATAGTCTTACCTTTTAAATCAACACACAATTTTGTAAGAAAATTCTCATGTCCTGAGTTGGGAAAGGTACATTGTGGAAAAAAAAAAAGATTTGACAAAGTAGACGTTTTATTCCATATATACATGTTATGAAACCATAACTGCCTTAGTTACAGTTTCATGGCTCTGAAGGAACAGCATGACCCAGGCAACTTTTGTAAAGAAAAACATTTAATTGTGGTTGACTTAAAGTTTTAGTTTAGTCCATTGTCACCATAATGGGAAACATGGCAGCATCCAGGTAGATATGGTACTAAGGATACCAAGAGTTCTACATCTTGGTCTACAAACAGTACAATGGCACTGTCTTCCATTGTGAGCAACCAAAAAGTTCTAATTTCACATTAGGTGTAGTTTGAGCTTATATATGAGACCTCAGGTCTTACCTCCACAGTGACATACTTTTTCCAACAAGGCCATGGTTCATACTGTTGCTAGTCCCTGTGGGCCAAGCACTAAATCACATGAATTTATGGAGGCAAAACCTAATCAAACCATCTAACTAGAACATTATAGTCTCTGGCCCACATAGCCATAATATAATACAAAATGCATTAGGCTAACTTCAAAAGTTTCTATAGTCTCTAACAGTCTCAATAATATAGAACACACAAAGAATAAAGTCTCTTTAGAAATTCTTGCAATCTCTTAACTGTTCTCCCTTATACGGTCAAAATAAAAAAGCAGATCATATACTTCCAACATCACAGGATATTACCATAATTTGAAAACATCTTAGTGAGGAAATACTGGACCAAAACAAGACCACAAACCTGATTGATAAATTCCAAACTGTATCTTAATGTCTGAAGTGTATCTCCTTTTACCTTTGTTGACTGCAACAAAATACTTCAGGGGGGCTGGTAATATTCGCTGTTAGCAGCTTTCCTCAGCAGGTATTCTATGGCTCTGGCATCTTTAACATCTTGAAGTCTCCAAGACAACTTCAATTTCTTAGCCTCTTTTTCAAGTGACTGGGATCCTCACATGATCTTCTGGGCTTCCCCACAAGGCTTGAGACACTTCTCTAGCTGCCTTCTAAAGCACTCTAGACTTTGGCTGACTCCACTGCACTGCTGCTACTATTCTTAGTGATCATCCCATTATACTAACATTTTCAGTAAACTAGGGTCTTCTGCTTCAACTAGGCTGCATTTTCACCAAAAGCCTCTCATAGGCTCTCTTCATGGAGCCTAGCCTCAATTAATTTGCTTGACTCCTTCAGTCCTGGGCCTTCAACTGCCACTAAGGCTGAATCTTTATCATTGGACTTTTCTGGACTCTCACAGTGCCAAGCCCCAGTTTTTCTTTATGACCACTTACGGCATTAAAAATCACTACCTGGGTGACTTTTACATAATACCAAGTCTGGCTGCCAGCACAGTCTATCTCTGAGACTTAGCTTCTTTGTCCTCTCAGAAAACACTCTCCAGAATATTTCACCTCTGTGATTCTGGTCTCCACCCAATCACTGATAACTTCTTAGCTCCAACTAGCCAACATCAATCTTCCCATTAATTCCTTCTATTTTTGACTATAATGCCAGAGCAACATGGCTGAAGTTTTGGAGTTTTGCTGCTTCTTGGGATTAGAACTTGGCTCCCTCATTCTATTACACTCTTATCAGCTTTCTGTTTGTAATTATTGCATCCACCACCTAAGCTTGGCTATCCCGGAATCTGCTCTGTAGACTGACTTTAAACTCAGAGTTCTGCACAACTCTGTCTCCTGAGTGTGGAGATTAAAAGAATATACTACCACACCTGTATCTAAGCTTTTCTTTACATGGAACTTGCTCTGTATCAGGCTGTCATTGAACTTCGAGATCTGCTGGACACTGTATTCTGGCATTAAAGGCATGCATGACCACACCTGACCCTAAGTTTTTCAATAATTGCTTTTTACAAGATCTTTATACATTCTGAATTATAGTTCATTCCAAATGTAGTCAAGTTGTCAACCAAGAATAGCCATTATAATCCATTCCTTGTCAATTTAACACATAATCACATTTCTTCATGTTCAAAATAAATAACCAGCTCATAACAATGTCTAACATTCAACTGCATAAAGAATATGAAAAGCTGGGTAGGATCTTGGCCCAAGGCCACCATACTGTTTAGTTCATTTACTATACTTAAACACAGGATTTAGCTCCATTTAGCACCAGCACTTCCTGGTGCTCCTTTCAGGCTTGAATCATACATTTTGTATCCTTCCTTTCTAAGCTTTCTATGCTTGATCAAAACAAGTTTCATAAGAATGAACAACAGGACATAATCTATGCTAGGAATTTTTGAGATTACACTTGGCAATATAATTGATTTAAATATCTTTAGCATCAGGAAGACTCCTTACACAAGGGCAAAAAGCAGCCACTTTCTTCAGAAAAATGTCACAAGAACAATCTTTTCCTTTACAATCACTTGAGATTGGCCTCCACAATTCAAATTATCCTATGCATTGCTTTGCATGCTTCTGCTAGTAAAATCATTAAGCTCCACATAAAGCACTCCAAATCTTTCTTAATCCAAAGCTCCAAGATCCATATTTCTCTAAACTAAAGCACGGTCAGACTTATCACAGTAATAACCCACTGCCAACTCTTGGTACCAACTTCTGTCTTACTTAGGGTTACATTGCTATAAATGAATCACATGTTGAAGGCAACTCCTACAGAATAAAACATTTAATTGAGGCTGACCTAAAATTTCATAGGTTCAGTCCATTGTCATCATGATGGGAAGCATTGCAGCATGCAGGCAGAAATGTTAGTAAAGGAACCAAGAATTCTACATCTTGCAGCATATTGGCAGTAGAAGGAGACTTTCTTCCATAGGCAGCCAAGAGGAGACTCTGATTTCACACTGGGTGAAGCTTGAACTTACATATGAGATCTCAAAGCCCACCTCCACAGTGATACAGTTCCTCTAAAAAGGCTTTATATACTCTACCAAGGTCACATCTCCTAACAGTACCACTCAATATGGACCAAGCACTCAAACACATGAATCTATGGGGGGCAGTCTTATTCAAACCATCACAATAAACTCATGCATAATTTAATTTTAAGTTATTTGTTGGGTATGAAAGAAGTCTCCATGATATTTTCTTTTCCTTTAGAAGACTCTACAAATAATTACCTTAAGTTCATATTAATACAGGAGAATATTAATATATAGCATGAACTCAGTAGCATTGTGAAACATGTTTTATCTGTAGGTACTTCCTAGAAAAATAATTATTTTATGATATGATATTTCATTGTTATCTTTAGGTAGGACATCAGGACATCACATACCATACTCTGAACAAATATAAATCTCATTTGGATTTCTAGACATTATAGCCCTCTTAGAGAGAAAATTGAATAAGTTAATATATCTAATAAAAATGTCATTCATTGAACTAAGTATCTCACTGTTTAGATAAAATCTTACCTTTAAAATGTTATTAAGGGTCTTACATTTTGATCATTCTGGAAGAGAAGCAAGTTCTTCATATTTTTATTTGATCTTGTTCATTGATATCATAAACTAATCCAGGCAATAACAGAAGGAACATTAATCCCTTTATTGTTATTGTTTTAGAAGAGTAGCCAAAGGAATAGAATAAAACTGAGAAGCTCTGACTGATTCAGTCAATACCTTCAAGGATCTGTCAAACAATGTTCAAGCTTCTAATAGTGGGTGGCTCTCCAGGTGTGAGGAAAAATCTTTTTCATGGTGACATTCAGTAAGAAATATTTTTCTTTGTGAATTGTAAAACTGTAAAGAAAATAAAGGTTAAAGAAGACAGACTTTGAAGTAAGTAAAATATTTTTATTTTATTAAGAAATGGCATGAAGTCTAACCATATGATACAAACTCAGACGGTTGACCTCTAACCAAATTTCAATAGCATGTCAAAAAATATGTTAAATCAATTTATAGAATGGCATTTAACTATCATTCCTTTTAATTAAAACTTTCAAAAAATCAACACAGGATCAACTTCCAACAGGTATTTTTTTTTACCTTATAACCATATTTAAATTGACAACTATATAGGCAGGATTTTTTTTTATTTAACACTGTATATCACATAAATATTAAGCAACCACCATTTCTTCATAAGATAAACTTGTAGTAATTCATCATAAAGAAATAGCAAAAATTGATTTAAAAGTATAATCAAAAAGAGTATGAGTGTAATGGTACAGAATTGGATCTTAATACAAATAATATCTTAAATTATGACTCTGAGTAAGTGCTAAGCCTAGGCAAGGTTGAAATTTATAATTCAGAAAGATGAAAAACATAGTTATGTTGGTAAATGTTTATTTGGATTTAAAATTCTTTTCTTTTAATACATCAAAATATTGTTAATTTTCCAACCCCTTATTCATTCTCTGACATAGTGGCAGTGAATATATGTGAGAGGACTGAGTTAGCACAAGGCAGGCTGACTCCATGACAGACTGTAAACTGGCAATTCCAGAAATTAAGCTTGCATTTCTGTTTCCCAGAACTGAAGAAGTCCAAAACAAGTCAAGTTTTGAGATAAACAACAACTCACAGTCAACAAATTAGGAGGTATTCTGCCAGCTAGCCTGTTCCATGTGTAACTAATTATTACCAGTTCTGGAAAAGTCCCCCAAACTCCCCAAAGCCTTAACCAATCACAAAGGCACCTATACCCTTGGAGACAGATAGAAACAGTCAAGGGAAAGAATTAAAAAGTTTACCTACTCCTTCCCTAACAACCTTTAAATTAATCCTGCAAAACTCACATGTCTATACTCCATTCTGATGAATAGTAGACCCCTACATGCTGGATCTCTGCACAATAAAGGGTCTTTGCAACTACATACTATTTGAGTCTAGGATATTATTGGTTGACAAATTATGGATGCTTACAATGTATCTTACAAAATGTGTTTAGAATACTTGAGGTATACAATTTCTGCTCCAATTTAGTCAATCCATAATGAATAAAATCTAGCTTTCAAAATTTATTTTAACTCTAAAATGTAATCAATATGAAATATTTTCTGTGAAGTTGTTTGTATTTACATAGCATTTAAGTACTATTAGAATAGAAGACTGGTAAGAATCTAATTTTCAAACACAAGTTTAAAACGTTATAATCAAGAATTACTGAACAAATGATTAACCTGTTTGGAATTGTCCATGTAAGATGTTATAAACTCTTCAGTAAGCATTTTTGTTGATTACACTCAAAATGACATTGTATGCCAGGTGGGTATAGAGATACATATGAGACTCAGGAAGAAAAAAAAAAATCACATGTCTTGGTAAGTTGAAACATGCAGGTTTCAAAACGAACCTATCCTCTGGTCCTGAGTAATAGAAAAGAACAGCGAAGGGGACAACTCTGAGCGTCCAAGCTTCCAGGGGAACATTTCAATACCTTTAGATCTGCCTGAACAAGGAGCACAAGGACTACAATTCAGTGAGTCTTCCTCAACCTTGCTGGGTTATACTTCTTAGTAATGCAGCTACTCTTGATCAATCCTTTTTCCTATAAGTAATTCCTTATTCGTACTTCTGTTGGTAATGCAACAAAACTCACTGTTTCATCACACTAGACTTCAGTGAGATGCAATTGTTTTTTTTTTTTTTTTTCTGTTTTGGGCTCCCCATTGTTGTGTTTTATGAAAAAGAAAAATAAGCCAGAGGTATGTTTGGTGAAGGTGCAGTATGGTTTAAGGGAAGGGGTTGCCTCTGCTGGCCCATGCTGAGGTATCACTTTCCCTTGATGTGCCAGCCAAAATAGAATAGAATTTATTTAGGGAGGGAAGATGATAGGAGAGAGAGAGAGAGAGAGAGAGAGAGAGAGAGGAGTAAATGCCAGCCATGACCAAGTGGAGAGAGATGGGTGAGGGGAACAGGGAGAGAAAGAACAGAGAGAGAAGAGAGGAAGGTAGTAAGAAGAACAAGAGAGTGAGGGTGAAGCAGCCCCTTTTATACTGAGTCAGGCACACTTGGCTGTTGCCAGGTAACTGTGGAACAGAACCTAGAAAGAATGCCAACACCCATTGTACTAGTTACTTTCCTAATATTTCTAATATTTCTACTATCAATGCAACTTAAAAAGCAAAGAATTTATTTGGGAAATTCATTCCCATAGAATTCATTCACTGTTACCATGGCAAGACTGTATGACAGGAAAACCTGTGAACTAGAACTGGCCACCCCTGTGGAACTAACTATTCAAACACATGTTCCTAGAAGCAGCATTGTGTTTCTACTGTGTTTCTATGTTACCCAGCAACTTGGTTATTCTGGCAAGGAATCACATCCAAAGAACTACCTCTGTGTAATCCCTCTGGCTGGACTGCACACCCTTAATTTCTCTGGTTGGACTATAGATATGCTATTAGTACTCACCTTTAATCCAAACAATGACATATAATTGAGGGGAGAAGTGACAAAGGTTTGTCAGAATGAGTCATGAGAAGAAAATAGCACAGAAAAGAAAGGTAGTTTACAAACATAGTAGAAAAAGATACAAAGACACACAGAGAGAGAAAGAGACACACACACACACACACACACACACACACACAGAGAGAGAGAGAGAGAGAGAGAGAGAGAGAGAGAGAGAGAGAGAGCAGTTTTACCAGGAAAGTCTTACAAAGATAGGTTGCAGGTCAATATAGAAAATAGCAGAGAATGGTTGGAGGGCATCAGAAATTTAGAACAGTTTGCCAGAGGTCAAATCAAGTAATTCAGTGAGAAAGGAAAAGAAGTTAGTGTGAAATATTTAGCTTGTGGAGGAGTTTGGGTCAGAACAGCTAAGTTGAGCCAGATACCCAGAGTTCAGAAAGTGCTATGAAGAGTGAGCTTATTCAGCAGTAAGCCTCCAAAATGACAATTATACCTGGTGAATAAAAGTTATATTTACAATTCAAATCGTTAGATTCCACTCCTTGACTTATATAAGGTCATGATGACAACATAATGCAAAATGTATTCAGAAAAATTTCAAAAGCTCCATGAAAATCTCGATATGAATGAAACTGCAAAGTTTATCCTAAAGCAGCCATTTTGCTATAAACCTCCATAAACCAATCAATCAATCAATCAATCAATCAATAAGTAAATAAATAAAATAATTAATAAGTAAGATTTTACATTTAACATGTTCAATGGCACAAAATATGTTAAGATTTCAAAAGGGAGGGATGAGGACATCATGAGAAACTGCTATACTAAAGCAAAACCAACACTCATCAGGAAAAATTCCAAATCCTTTAGCTACATGTTCAATGTCAAAAGATTTAAATGGATCTGTCTCACTCCTACCCATACATCTTTAGATTTGAAGCTTCAACACATTTTTTTCCAAGCTACCTTGTGTATACCGCTCCTTTTGGCAGATATTTCATGGCTCTCGCATCTTCAACATCTTCATACAGCCTTTGACATCAGAGTTTCCCTTTCCACAATTTCATAAAACAGCTATTCAGAGCCTTGATGTGTTGTCTCACATGACTGGCTTCAGCAGCTCTCAGAAACGATGGAGGAAGATTTCATGGCCCATTTTCTCTTATAGTTTTTTTCTGACGCTAAAGCTAAAGCCACATGGATATAACACTATTAAATTTGGCTGACCATGTGATATAAATCCTACCTTCTTGAGTCATATTTGTAGCAACATTCTAGGAGCAGAACATTCTTTAATACTTTTTCTGTCACAATTTTGTAACTTAGCTGGGTCTTTGTCCAAGACATATGTTTCCTTTATTTTACTATAGTTGTTCTTCTTCCTCAGTGAAACCATTCTCCTTATCAGGACAAGCCTTGACATCAGCACTTTCTTCATGCTCTTTTTCTCTTCAAACAGCATATAATGTATTTTATTTTGCCCTACTTGCTCTACTGATTATTAGTAACTATGCAGAAAAGTCAATATTAACCCTTGAAATATGCTCTGCAAAAGAAGTAAGCCATATGTTTTCACTTAGACTCAGGCAAATTCTTAGGATGAGGGTAGAAGACTGCAGGGGTTTTGTTGCTGTTGTTTTTTTGTTTTTTGTTTAAGTTTTTTTGGTGGTGTTTGTTGGTTTGCTTTTTGTTTGTTTGTTTGTTTTGCCAAAATATTACAAGAATGGTCTCTAGTCCAGTTACAAATATTGTTCCCCTTTGAAAACTCTTGAGTTTGGTCTTCACAATCAATGTGAGTCTCAGTATTACTCTTTTACAAGCTTCCATAAGCTCTACATTAGCATTAATTTCCTATCACAGAAATACTGTAATTGCTGACATCAACTTTTGTCTTATATTCTTTTATATTGCTGGAATAGTACATTGTGACAAGGGAAACTTATAGGGGAAAGAGTTTATATTGAGTTTACAGTTTCAGAGACCTAGTGTGCATGATGGCAGGGTAATATCATAACAGCTAAAACATATGAGAGTTCACACCTTGATACAACATGAGGCAGAGAGATATATTATTATTGCTGTGAATATATAAAATATATTCATGAAGAATATATCTGAGCTTGACTCCAGTGACACATCTCCTCCAAAAAAACAACATCTTCCACACTTTTGAAACAAGTCCACCAACTGAGAATCAAGTATTCAAATATGTGCATCTATGAAGGGTATTTTCATTCAAAGAACCACAAACACACATAACAAAAGTAGAGAGCTGAGTACTCAAGTTGTCTCTGACTTCCATGTTTAGTAGCATATGTACCCACACAAGAGATTCATACAACCACTCACATATGATAAAAAATTACCATAACATATTAAAAATAACAGAAATATTGATTTTTATAAATATATATATTCTTTATGTGTGCATAGTTTTGTTTGTGTGTGTACATATTTGTGGAGAGGCCAGAGGATAACTCAGGTGAAATGAGTTTCCTTTCCATATTGTCCATTCTGAGAATCAAACACAGTCAGACTTCAGGGCAACAACTATATTTTCCTCTATCATCACAATATGTTAAAATTTATGTATCGCAAAATGTTAACATAAACCATATGAAAACTTTGTTTTCCACTAAGATAAACTAAAAGTCATCTCACTACTTTGTTTATGCCTTCACACAACAATTTTTTTTTTTTTTGTAAAAGGAGACTCACAACACATCATGTGCTCTGTGAATTCCATGGATCTTGTCACTTATATCTCTTTTCTTAGCTTTTATAATAAAAAATTGTCCTTTCCATAGTGAGACAGCAACCAAAAAATTTACTCATTTAACAATTTAATAATTGTTAAATTATTATTATTTACATTATTTAATATTATTTACATTATTATTTATATTATTATTAATATTATTTACATTCACTGTGCAAATTCCCTCCTTTTGAATTACATTTGTGTTAAAAGCTAATTGGAACCCAATTGGAATTAGATTAACAATAGATTATTATCACCCCAAACTTGCCTGAACCTCTTTAATGAGATTAATAAAAGATAAACTATTACACATGGAAATGAAACATCTTACCTATGGAATGTAATTCTTGGAAAGTAGTGTTATTCAGAATTGCAGTGTGGGAATAGGGATCTTCAGTCCCTTCATGTGTCTTTCTAGAAGGATCCCAACTCTTCTTCTTCTGTTCATAGGCACCCTCTTCTGAGCTGTTCCTTAAGCCTTGGCTTCTTATGACTAAAGCTCATAGTAGCACTGATCTATGGAAATATGAATAGTGTTGAACCTCAAAAAGCCTGAAATAGAGCCACACCATGAGTCAGTTTTAACACTCTTGGACATATACCTAAAGGACTTGATAGCCTAGCCCAGTATGAACATGTAATTTGTCATTGGATAGTTATAAACACAGATATTTCTACTGAATATTTCAGCACTATTATATAACTTTCTTCTTTGTGTCCCCCTTTTTAATATTCCTAAGTATCTTGAGGTAGTTTGTATCTTATTTTCCTCTTATTAAAACTCTAAGTGGTTATGAACAGTCTAAGAGTATTCATAAGCAAAACCACCAATTGTCCTGGTGAGAAAACAAATATTGGACCAGAGTCAATGTATTTGCAAGATTGCTTGCCTACCATTTATGAGTCTCTGGCTTTAATGAACAACACAATATAAACCTGGCATGATGGCTTATGTCTATAATCTCAGTATTCACATTCATATGGTAGAAGCAGGATTACCAGAAGTTCAAGGTCATTATTATCCATACAGGTTAATTAAGCTTTCTCATCTATAAAGCTTAGCGTCAACCTCAGATACTTGAAACCAATTCTTATTCTTCCCAACAGCAAAGGTAAATAATAAAAGTAAAATTTACCAGTAAAATTGAGGTAAGAAATCCTACTGTTTCTTGAATATATCTTTTGTATTTGCCTTGCTCAAGACTTATTAGCTCTTTCCTTACAATGCTTTTTATTGCTGTTACTATTAATGTACACTTAATTTTATACATATTACATATTACTATCTTAAAATACAATATATTGCCTCATACTGTTTATTAAAAATTGAATTAATCACTCAATTTAAAACATAAATTATCTTAAAACTGCATTCATAGAACCATGAAATTACTCTATGATTGATAAATTGAGTTCAATTTTACTATTGAACATGGTGCGGCAATCATTTCTTGCATGTCCTCCTAAAATGTTACCCATCCCTTTATTTCGCAGTATTTTTCTTCTTTACTCCTCTAGTACCTAATGCACAAGACAGTACATATTGTATATTTGTTAATTGCTTGTGAGATTAATTGAATTGTATTACAAGTGTTTCTCAAAATTAAAATGCAGTAACAAATGTCTCTCAGATGATTCTTGCAATCAAATAGAAACAGATTATTCACTTTTAGATAGACTATCATATTTTTATATGAATACTGACATATGAATCACTTTAATGGGTCTTTAGGTAATATACGCTATTATACTTTTAGATTATAATAGACAATTTTATGAATGAAAATAGATTATTAAATTACTATTCATTTTTGTGTTATGCTACTTCAATTAAGTGTACTATTGCATTGCAATTCTAGTTGTTTTGATAATTGTGAATTTAGTTTCTTATGGTGAGAGAACATACTGTCTTTAGCATATTTCTCCCTTATTTGATTAATATCTGTAATTCATAAGAAAAAAATTAATTGCATTTAAACATTCTATTCTTGTAATTAAGAATCATTAAAAAGAGCATGCTCATCTTGATTTAGATTTTAATGATCTCCTACAACTAATAAAGAAAATAAACTTTAAACCATTTCTAAGTTCTAACAAAGGAATGTTATAGACAGTGAGATTTTTATAATTTAAATAACTTTTTATAAATATAAACTTTACAATACTTTATATACTTTATAAATATAAACTTTACAGTAGAAATGTTTTGGTCAAATCGTAAGGTTATTTAAGGAGAAGCAAATGAATACAATTTGTACTAGGCCACTAAATGGCCAGACCTAATAGAGGTTTTGAGTATTAATGAGTTTAATATTGTATTTGCTTTGAGAGTTTAGATGAATGGAGGATTCACCTTTTTATTTTTGCATGATACTTTTGTATTTAGAATGAGATTTATGTGTTAGGAAACACACAACTTTGTTTTCTGTTTATTGGTAATAGTTTCCATCTCTAATTAAAACATTAATCCTTGTTTAAAGATGATAATTGTAACCACATTTAATAGTTATACATTCTGTTTTTTCAAATTGATACTAGGTTAAATTTTATGTGATATCTATCTATAAATACAGTAAATAAGTACAGAATATAGGAATTTCCTTGATTTTATCACTCCGCAAATTATACGAATATGCATCACAAAGGCACTCAATAAAGTAACTATTTTTATTTGTGAATATAAACTATACTCTGTTTTAGAAACCTGTTTAATGGAAATATTTCTTGATTTTTGCTTCTAAAGGAAATATTTTACATGTCTATTCTATCAGTGTTCATAAAATGTTTCCTTCATACTATGTATTACATTTATGAGTATGTATTAGAGTGAGCTTCTTTGTATTTGCCTTCTTAATTATTTTATATTTTATAGTATCAATAGCTCTCAGCATTCTTTTTGTGGGCAAGTTTTGACTCTTATATCCTATGAAATGGCATCAATAGCCTGAGGTGAGTCCTCAAGGCCCAGAGAAGATTCTCCACATGGGACTATTTTTGGAATATGGATATCATCTCTGATATTTACTTGGATAGATGATAGATAGATAGATAGATAGATAGATAGATAGATAGATAGACAGGTCGATAGTCACTTTTTTACTCAAAGGAAATTCAGAAATGCCAAGTGATTCTTTACATGAATCATGATTATTATACTTGAAGAGACTCCCATTTTATTTTAGTCATTGTATTTATATTTTTCTCCTTTGTTTCTCCCTCTTGTTATAGCCCTGCTCATTCTGGACAAATTATATTGGCTGTAATGCATGCTACTGTGGAATTTGGTGGTGCAGGTGGCTTTGAGTAATTTTTGTTCCTATAAGTAACCCTTTGCTTATATTTCTGTTAATAACACCAAAAAAAATTGATTCAACCATTTATACTTTAGTGATATCTGTACTTTGGTCTTTTCTGAATTTTCACTAGGGTAAACAGAGCTGTATGGTTCCCAGGAAAATTATCTCACACAACAGTAGATTGTGTGTGTGTGTGTGTGTGTGTGTGTGTGTGTGTGTGCTTAGACTGGTATATTAAATGTAAGTGTATGTCAAATTTAGAAAAACAAAAATCAGTCCATTAGAAGAAAAGGAAGAGACCAGGGAAAGTTAGAGGCTTTATTGAAGGGCTAGAAGAACAAATGTGATATGAAAATTCCGGTGGGAAAAACTGGAATAACAAGGGTTCAGTGGCTTTGAAGGTTGTAGCATAAGGGCAAGAAGGTGATGAATGAATGACAACTAAGGCTGTATAAACTATCTTCTGTGGAAACACTATTGTGTAACTATGTTTTTCAAGCAAAGATGATACTAAATAGTTGATATGTTGACTGTCTCTGAATATCCTGTGAAGGTAACCATAGCAGCAGTGAATTCACTTCTATAGTGACCATGTCCTGTGCAGGTGACCAGAGCTACAGTGAGTTCATGACTATAGTGGCAACATTAGGCATAATTTACTCTTGAGTTATTTATGACTCATATTTCTTGATGCTCCCTGGACCTTGGAAGATATGATATAGTAGTTCTGTTTAAATTGAATATTCCACACTCACTTATTCACTGCATTTTGACCAGTTGTCGTCAATGGCTAAACATTTTTAAAAGATTTTTTTTTTAATTCTTGATGCAATAGATGGCAAAAAATATGCAACTTTAAAATGTGAACAAAAGGAAAACACTTTGTTCCAAATTGGTATCTCAGAGTTCCAAAAGCCAATTATGTGGAGACTCTTATGGTAGTTTGAATGGAAGCTCATAGAGACTGGAACTGTTGGAAAGTGTAGTGTTCTTGAAGTAGGTGTGGCATTTTTTGGAAAATCGATGTTATTGGACACAGGCTTTGAGGCCCACTTGAAGCAATCTGTGAGGCTGGTGTAGGAACGTGAAAGGATGATTTGGTCTCCCTGGTAGAGCACTGGTTTTGAGATAGCTGGAGACCTAACAGGTGTCCACTGCCTGTTTAGGGACAGCACATATCTCTCGCCATGCCATCGGATTCCAGGCTCCTGACACATGGTCTATATCTTCATTAACCTGCACCTTGCAGTCACGTTTGGCTAAGCAGCCCCTCCAAGAGAGGTTTGTGTCACCATCCACACACAGGTAGAGGGGGCATGACTACAGGCTTCAGGCTCAAGAGATTTCCATATTCATGAGTTACCTAAAGGCCAGAGGGAGTGGCTTAATTAAGTTATTCCTTTTCCTAGCCCTTCCTTTTTTCCCTTCCCTATTTAGGTCAGGCCTGCCCTGGCTTAAATGGGGGTGCACATCTAGACCATTCATCACACACCATGAACAATAAAACTCTTGAAACTCCAGACTTTCTCATGTTATTGGGGCCTGCCACCATGGAAAGCTACCCTGTGTTTCCGTCACAGGACCCGCAGCTGGGACAGAAAACCTATGGGCAACTGCTTTGGAACTGTCCTTGATGCAGGTTTTGACTAAACACCTGGACTTGGCAGGGTGTGTGTGTGTGTGTGTGTGTGTGTGTGTGTAGGGGAAAATATTTTCTTAGCTGTACATTTGAAAATTTTAGGTCAATGGTCTTGGTACTTGGAGGGGGATCCCAGAACCAGGGAAATGGGGATATACCCTACCCTCAGGAATAGGAAGGTAGGGAGAAAAACAGACTGTTGTTTGGCAGTACTTACCTGGAGTTATTTAACCTGTGAGGGGTGAATCCAAGTGGATTCCCATAAGTTTATAAGAATATTTAAAAATTTTTGCCAACATAAATTTCAGATATGTTTGTACTACCATTGATTAATGTTAAAGCTCTTAACTTTGAAATCTCAATACATCAGTAACATAGTGAAGGGAAGAAGTCTGAAGCAATTTTCATTCCTTTCATATACCTTAAATCACTGTCCTATCACCATTTCGCATCTTCTAATCTTCATAACTTTCATTTACCAACCGTAAAACATCGTCCCAGACCCTAAAACACTATTTTAGACACACAAACACTTTCATAGAAATATTTCCTGGACCTTATATAAACTTTAAACATTATATCTTTTCCTTAAACTTTACAATTTTTTCAACCTAATTATTCACCATGAGATAAAAGTAGTTGATCATGTGGAACAATCATTGTAGTACAAATATTTTGGAATGAAAAATCATCAGCATTTTTTAACTGATGTAAACCAACCAGAATTAACCTCATATGATCAAATTTCTAACCCATTATACAGCTCTTTTTCAAATTTAGCATTTCCAGGTATGAGAAGCAAAAGCAAATACAGTTCCTTTCCCCTCTGGCCTTCTACAACTTTCTATATACCCTCTGGTCAGACTTTTCCTATATCTGCATCTCTGATTTAGCCAGACATTTTTACTTTAGACAAGCTGATTTTTCCCTTCCGTTGTTTTCTTCACCATCCCAGCCTCCTGACTTCTCTTTTGTTTTCAGACATCATAAAAACTCTAATAAAACTTGTTTCATGGCTTCTTTCAATAGTCTAGAACATTTTAAGTCATTTAATGGGTGTTTATCAATCTGACATCATACCTTGTGAATTCTGCAAACTGAAATCCAAAAGAAAAGAGGAGTAATACACATGAGCAGCGATGTCAGAACAGGTAAGTGTTAATATGTTGGGGAAAAATGGCAAGGACTTTGGCCCATGCAGCTGGTATCACAAAGTCATAAATTGTATTGTAGCTTATTTGATTATCAACAGTGTAGAATTCAGCCTTAGGAAAATAGAGAAAGCTGCATGTTGGTCTAAAAGGGGGGGGTACAGTGAGCTTTATTATGGGGGAAATTAATAGGGCTCATATTCTTTTACTCTGAGGGGACGTTTTAAATGATAAAATATTCTTCAGGATAGAAATGAGAAAAAGGTGGTCCCAGAAATGCTCAATATTCCTAAGGAAATTCTGCCCTAGAAGATTAATGCCCTAAGAGCCATGACCCTTTTTGTAGATTTAAGAAACTGGCAGCTGTAGTAATGACTTTTAAATGGCAGCTGCATGACCAGTTTTGGTTTTTGTTGTATTGAAATTTTTTGTTTGGTTGGGTTTTGTTTTTGTTTTTATTTTTAATAAGAGGGTAAAAGGTTATTGCCTAGGCCCTGGCAAGCGGTCAGGGTGTAGAAAGAGGGTAGGGAGCCATCAACCAGTATTGACAGGCAGGAACAGCCAATCCAAAGGGCTTCAGTTGTTCTACAAACCCTATCCAGATCCAACTCAAAGACACAAACCAATAGGAAAGCAAAGAAAGGAAAGAGATGACCGATTCTCAAGTAGTGGCTGGACAGGACAAACCTTCAGTACCCTTTGAGATGATACTGACAAACTCTGCGGTTCCACAGGTCTCTGTTTAGGCACCATCTATGGCCCTTGCTTTCTTCCCAGAGCCTGTAAGCCATCAGCATGAAGGAAGAAATGGAGCAGAGGCAGAGAAGAGGGTTTGGACAACAGTTAGCAATGGACAGAATGGTATCTGGAAACCACTGAATCGAGAAGAGTCTCCTTTATTATTTCAGGGATTAAAGTATATAAAAACTTTTTTTTAAGGGTACAGGTAGAACGAGCTAATTGCTCATGTCATCAATTGATAAGGAAGGTTGGTTGGTGATGATTGGTACAGCACCTAATTAACATGCAGATTGGAAGCCAGAGGTGGACATGTGTCGGAGTTAAGGAGCCTTGTAGAGCTATATACAAGGTCACATTTCAAACAAGGAAAGGCAAGACCAGCCACATTTGTTTAGAGACAATCTCCAGACAAAGACAGGAAGAAAGCCATCTGGTCATGAAAGACTGCTACCTTGATAGCAAAGCTCCCCAACTGTTAAGAATCAGGCCTTTGTGCCATGTCAACTGTCACTATTCTTAGGAGCTTTGCCAGTAATTTTGAGGAGAATCTGACATCTGTGATCCAGGAACATAAGTACACATGTTTTTAAGATAGCTTAGTTCATTGGAGAGTTACTTTCAACAGTCTTTACTGTTTGTATACTCATGCTGATGGAGGGACCTAGCAAAGTTCGTCAGTTTCAGGAACTACTGAACCTATTTTGAATTGTTTACTTTCTGTCTAAATGAAATTTCTTGCTGTATAGGATGTAGAATGTTTCAATCTTAGAGGAAACTGTTATGCAAAATATAGAATCCATATTTTTCAACAAAATACTTGCAAGCTGAACTCAAGAACACATCAGAAAGATCATTCATCATGATCAAATTGGCTTCATTACCTAGTCACATGGATAGTTCAGCAGATGTAAATCATGAGTTGACTCAAAAACAACCACTTGATCATCTCAACTTCCACAGAAACATTAAAGGCAATTGACAAAACCCAGCACATGTTAATTATCAAAGATCTGGATAGGATAAAGGTGGAGGGAGAACAGACCAATCTACCTGGTATAAGCTGTGTATAAAAATCCGGGAAACAAAGGAAAACAAAAGCAAAAGCAAATCAAAGCACTCCTAATAAGACATGGAACAAGAAAATGGCGTCCACTCCACTGTCTCTTCTATTTAATACAGTGCTTGCAGTCTTAGCTAGAGCAGTAAGACAAGAGAAGTGAACAAACATCATACAGCTGTGAAAGAAAGACATCCAAATATCTTTACTTGGAGCCAATATGGTCCTTTATGTCAAAGACCTAAATTTTTTGCAAAAATCTCCCTACATGTGAAAACATTTTAATTTAGAAAAAGGCATTCTGAACTGGCTAAATATTTCTGGTTCCCTAAGGAAATAATTAAGCCTTGCTTTTATCCTGTTATCATGTTTATCTTTCTTTCTTCAAAAGCCGTCCCAGAATTAAATACAAATTCTTGTGGGAAATTTAATTCTGAATTATAAATATGCATAAATCATTTAAAAAGGGTGATACTTTATGCCACATAAAACTATGAGAAATTAAGTTGATAACACTTAATTGATTAGAATCTTGAGAGAAGTCCTGAAAGGTACATGGCCCATAAAACTATCTATGTTACATAAAAATCATGTTATTAAACCCTTTATAGTATATATCTACATATAAATAAAATTAATATATTTATTGTTCAGATTATACTTAATATGGAATAATTACTTTTATTAATTCACAGATTCAATAATTAAACACAACATGATTTTAATTAATAATTGTTTTAATTCTTTGAATTTAAAGATTAACTGTATGTACAGTAAGAAAAATAGCTTATATGTTGTAATTTTTTCATAATTGCAAGAATTTGAAACAATAGCATTGATATTCACACAAAATACATACAGAAGTAAAACCATATTATAAATCCTTAATCAAATAGAAGTGTAAAGATAACAACTGTAATATCTCCAAATTATTCATTAGTCCAAGTATAATCCCTAAGGAATTTAACTAATATTGTTCTTCAAATTGTGTTTTCTACTGTCAGAGGATAAGCACCTACTCACATTTTTGTATTTACCATGAGGGAAAACTGCTCATTTTATGCCTTGTAAAAATGCAAACTAAATTATGCTAAAGAAGATATAAAGTTGTGTCATCTACATGTAAATTGGTTTTAGAACCTGAGGGAGGGATGGATTTTGTATGTCTTATGTGAAAATGCTATCATAGAATCTAATGGAATAGACCTTATTAAGTACAATGAAACCGGCATACTTTTTTTTTCTGCAGAAGCTAAATTGTACTGAACTACATAATTAATTACTAAACTTTAATTCCCTCACAATGTAGCACAGTCATTAAAAATAGTAAACGTGACATGCTTTATGAACATTATAGTATATATTCTCGTATAATGATGCTTTTAACCCTCTAGCTACTACGCAAATGAAGGAATTTAACATTCAATTATATGTTAAAACCTTTCAAACTTGAAACAGCTAATTGATCAAGATTGTTCTTCTTGTTCATTTGCCTATCAGGAAAGGGCACTTGTATTGATAGTTTCTTAAAATGAGAGCAATTTTCAGTGTTTTTAACCATGTTAATTTCTAAATAATTGGAAACAGCATTCTAGTGAACAAAACATATTTTAACTAAAGACAACCTTGTATGATTTTATGAATGGAACAATCCACAAACATATTGTCAAAGATACAGAAACTATTATATTAGAGAAGCATTGAACTGATCACATGTGTGAATATATTTGAAACTTTTGATTTTTGTTAAGTGCTTGTGTGTGATTCTTTAAGTATAAGTGACTAAGGACTAAAGCAGGGAGCATAAGTTGTCCTGGAGCTGGAGTTAAAGATGAGTATTCACTGATTGTTGTTAGTGCTTGGAACTGAACTCAGGTTTTCTACAGGACAATCAGTATATTGCCCTTTTATTTTATTTCATTTTACTTTATATTTTTTATTCTTATTTTAACATATTATTTAATCTTCCTATTTATTCTTCTCTCATATATTACATTATACTACTACTCATATATTGCAGTTTTTCTTTCTTCCTTCCTTCTCACTCCTCCCATATCTCCCCTATCCCTCATATACATTTCACTTCCATTTTCCTTCAAAAGAGGACTGGGCTCCCAGGGATATCAACCAAATGTGACATATCAAGTTTCAATAAGCCTAGACAGTTTTCCACATATCAAAACTCAATGAGCCAACCTAGTAAGAGGAAAAGGATCACAAAAGAATGAAAAAGAATATGAGACAGCTACTGCTGTCACTATTAGAAGTATAGGAAAAAGACCAAGCTACACAATCATAACATTTAGGCAGAAGGCCTGGGTCAAACCTATGCAGGTGCTTTTACTATCATTTCAGTCTCTGTAAGCCCTTATGAGCCTAGCTTACTTGATTCTGAGGGTTTACTTGTAGTGTCCTTGACTCCTCTGGCTCCTACATTCCTTCTTACTCCTATTCTGTAAGATACCCTGTGTTCCACCTAATGTTTGGCTGTGGGTTTCTGTATCTGCTCTGATCAGTTGTTGGATTAAGACTGATCAGTGATAATTATCATCATTGTCTCCTGTCTAACAGTAGGGTTTAATATCTTTAAGAATCATTTAATTGTTTTTTTGCCAGGTTCTGTTTGATTCTATCCTAGGTACATGGGCCTCTGGTACCTGCCCCTCCAGGGACTGTCAAGGTTGTGCTCCTTCTCATGGTATGGGTCTCAAGCTGGATCCATTATTGGTTGACAGCCATGAGAAGGGGGTGAGTGGGAATGGTATTGCTTCAATAACAACTTGGAGTCAGTAGAGGTTGAAAGCTGTTAGTTCATGTGCTTGCTCAGTGCCAGATCATAATCATCGTTATTTCTTCTTCTTCTTCTTCTTCTTCTTCTTCTTCTTCTTCTTCTTCTTCTTCTTCTTCTTCTTCTTCTTCTTCTCATTCTTCCTCTCCTTTCTTCACTTTTCCCTCCTCCTTTTTCCTTCCTCCTTCTACATTCTTCCATCTTCTTCATTTTGACCACACAGCCTGAACCCAGTCTTTTATTTACTAAAGCTACATCCTCAAGTCTTTAACCATTATCAATCTTTTTTTTTTTTTAGAAATCCTTTAATTTACATGCATTTTAAAAATCTTGGATCATTAGACCCAATCTCCACTCCCTTGAAACAGAAGCTAAACACAAGTCAATAGCACATTTTCTTGCAATCTATACACCTCCTGCTCTTCCCTGGTAGCTGGGTACAGCTTGTATGGTTTCCTCATAAAGCAGATAGCAGTCATTACAGTAGTTGTTTTCATAAGAGAACAGAAAGGGGTCAGACTACTAAGGTTAAAATAATTTCTTAGAATTTTAAAAATATATGTAACTGGCTCTCTCTCATATCTCTTGAGGCATTCACTCCAATCCATCAAGCAACTAGGAGAATGAAGTACTAACTTTTTATATGCTCATGCATCATCTTCTAATTCTCTAATCTATGTTTCCTCATCAAAGCAATTTCATGGTCTCATGTTATAAACTGTCAACTTCTACATGAGCACTAACTCAACAACAGCTCCTTCTTTTTCAATTAAGCCATACTCTCATTGTAATACTTCTTTTTTATAGATCATATGTAAGCCTTCTTCCTACAAGATGAACCCATCTATCATTTGCCTACTTTTCATAGATTCCACCTCCTTTTCCTCTCCATTCCTTTTCTTCTTGAGACCACTTTAAATCTTTATCCTCTATGTCTCCAATTCCCACTTGCTAATTAATCCAGAAGCTGTTAGCAGGAGGGTACATGTTTTTCCTCATATAATCATAAGTTCAAGGCTAAGTCTTGCAGTGAAAAATTTCTTCAAAGGGCCATGTAGGTTTTTATGGCCTCTGTGGTTATGTTGTCTAAATCTCTTCCCATGGTCCTATAGGCCACACAGAAGGCCTGTTCCTCATTCCCCCAGGCTTATGACACCTCCCTTCTAGAGAACCATATATGTTTCATTTATTATGGATTGATTAGCTCTAAGCAATGGGAGAAATATACTCCTCAGAAGAAAAGATTGAAAGAAAAAATATATTTTATATTATTTGTGACTATTGTTATGTGTGTCATTTTCCTTCTTTCTTCCTCTACCTGTTTGTCCTTTGAGTAAGAAGGCTACTGATTTGTTTGAGTTAATTTTATATCCTGCCATTTTGCTGAAGTTGTTTATAAGTTGTAGGAGTTCTCTGGTGGAAATTTTGTAGTCACTTAAGTATACTATCATATCATCTGCAAATAGTGATATCTTGAATTCTTCCTTTCCAAGTTGTATCCCCTTGACCTACATTTGTTTTCTAATTGATCTGGCTAAAACTTTGAGTACTATATTGAATAGATAGGGAGAGAGTGGTCAGGCTTGTCTAGTCCCTGATTTTAGTAGAATTGCTTCAAGTTTCTCTCCATTTAGTTTGATGTTAGCTATTGGTTTGCTTTTTTTTTTTCATCATGTTTAGTTATGGGCCATGAATTCCTGATCTTTCCAAGACTTTTAACATAAGAGGGTGTTGTGTTCTGTCAAACACTTTTTTGGCATCTAATAAGATGATCATTTTTCCCCCCTTTGAGTTTGTTTATATAGTGGATTACTTTGATGGATTTCCATTTATTGAACCATCCCTGCATCCCTGGGATAGTTCTGGTGAATCATCGTTTTGATGTGTTCATGTATTATGTTTGTGAGATTTTATTGAGTGTCTTTTTGCATCAATATTCATAAGGGAAATTGATCTGAACTTCTTTTTCTTTTTGGTTGGGTCTTTGTGTGGTTTAAGTATCAGTGTAATTGTGGCTTCATAGAACGAATTACATAGTGGTAGTGTTCCTTCTGTTTCTATTTTGTGAAATAGTTTGAAAAAATATTGGTATTAGATCTTCTATGAAGATCTGAATTCTGCACAGATCCTGTGGGTTTTTTGGTTGGGAGCCTTCTAATTACTTCTATTCCCTTGAGGGTTATGAGAGTGTTTAGATGGTTTATCTGATCCTGAAAAAGTTTGGATGCTTTAGTCCTACTTAGAAGGGGGAACAAAATAATCACTGGAAGTAGAGAAAGGGAGGGACCGAGGGAAAGAAGAGAGGAAGTTAAAAAGGGGTCCAGGATCAAATGTAAGAGGAGACAGGGAGAGAAGTTTAGAGGGTCAGAAAATTGAACTGAGGTGCATAGCAGTGGATGGGAAACTGGGTGTACCCACTAGAAAGTCCTAGATGCAAGAGAAACAAGAGTTTCCCAGGACCCAACAGGGATAACATTAGCCAAAATATGCAACAAATAGAAGACAGATCCTGTAGAGACCATATCCAGTGATACGCACAGCCCCTGGTTGAAGGAAAGGGTCATGCACTCATCTCAAAAAATATTAACCCAGAATTGCTCCTGTCTAAAGGAAATGGAGGGACAAAGAGTGGAAACACTGAAGAGACTGAAGGAAAAGCAATCCAGATACTACCAGACCCAGGGATCCATCCCATCTATAGACACTCAAACTATTGCTTATACCAAGAACTTTCTGAAAGGAGCTTTTCATAGCAGTCCTCTGAGATGCTCTACCACACCTTGAACAAAAGAGATGTGGAGGCTCACAGTCAACCATTGACTGTGCACTAGGACCCCAACTGAGGAGTTAGGGGAAGGACCGAAGGGATTTGCAACCCCATACAAAGAATAACAATATCAACCAACCAGGTGATTTAGAGGTTCCAGGGACTAAATCATCAACTAAAGAGTACACTTAAAGGGACCCATGGCTCCAGCTGCATATGTAGCAGAGGATGGCCTTGTTGGGCAACAATAGGAAGAGAAGCCATTGGTCCTGTGAAGGCTAGATGTCCCAGTGTAGGGGAACTTGAGGGTGGGGAGGTGGGAGTGTGTGGGTGGATGAGGGAGCACCCTCATAGAAGCATGAGGAGGGAAGATGGGATAGGGGGTTTGCAGAAGGGAAACCTAGAAGGGGGCAACATTTGATATGTAAATAAATAAAATAATAAAAAAAGAAAAAAGAAAAAATACCAAAAACAAAGAAAGAAAGAAAGAAAGAAAGAAAGAAAGAAAGAAAGAAAGAAAGAAAGAAAGA
>NW_021604702.1:1185009-1234656 GCF_004785775.1 Grammomys surdaster | reverse complement strand
AGAAAGAAAGAAAGAAAGAAAGAAAGAAAGAAAGAAAGAAAGAAAGAGGGAAAAGGAAAGAAAAATAGAAGAAGCAAAAGATCAGCTTTATGGAAACAACAATAATCAGTACATGTGAGGACTAATGGCCCAGTGACAATCCAGGGAAAGGAAACATGTCACATTGCCCCTTTCTCAGCCATTCTGATCTTAGCATCTCCCCTTTTTGCTTTAATTTGAAAGTGTGGACATCCACTGTCAGCAAGTTTACTGTGCATTGGATTGGCTTGAGGAAAACTGGAAGAATAAACAATACAAGGAGAAATAAGCCCAGAACAATTCCACCCTTTATCAACAGTGTAGTCCAGGACGGTGAAGAAGTGCATTCATGTACTGCAGAAGCAAAGGCAGCAGTCACTTCCTCCAAGGAAAGTGAATTGTCAGTTTTAACTATTTTTCAATGCAGAATGTCAATAACAATTGACAACTGAGTATTGTCCCATAATCCTCTAAGGTGAGATTGAGTCTTATTTCTTTTACATCCTCAGAGGTATATTCTGAAGGAGGAACATAGACCATTGAATGGTGAGTGACATTGAACTGAGAGCTAAATCATAATGGTTTGAATTTGGTTTCCCATAAAGATAACTACTTCTTCTAAAGTATTAAGTCTTTCCTGATGATATCTGTTTATTGTTTACTATATCATAAAAGCTACCAAAACACATTTTTTGATGATCAACACAAATAATGAGCAGTATACACTTACTGATTAGAGCTGTAGTAGACATAGCAACAGGCCCAACAATATTAATTAATACCCAGATTTAATTATTATATATCTTTTATTACGATAATTAAATATTAAAATATTTTATTTATAAGTATTTTAGATATGTTAAGAGCAGTATTCATTTTTAAAATATATATCAAATAGGTATCTTAGCTATATGTCCCAGATTTTGAAATTAACATTCCAGCCTTCTTGTTGATAATAAATGGATGATAAATGAAATGAGAGGGATTTAGAAATGTCACTGGCATGGTCTGGCTAACTACCTGGATAGCCTGCCATGTTCATGCACTAGAAGCAGCCAGAGATCAAGTGCAGCACAATTAGAAGTGGCCAGAGGTCAAGAATACCACACCATGATGGCTGGTTCCACCATGCCCCAAAGCATGAATCTTGGGCAAACCCCGTCTCACCCTTATGATTCTCTGCTATACCCCAAACAATACCCACCATGCTCACGGTTCCAGGTAGAATGAAGACTCTTAATGCTTAAAGATTTTCCAATACATTTATATATTTGGAAATGAAAAATAAACTAGATGCCCACACAATAGAATTGTTACGCAATATTTAACCTTTTGGTTTGTTTAATTACTCGAGACTCCTAGAGACACAGACATCTGCCTTCGTTTTCCTTCCTCTCCTTCTCTCTCCTCCTTCTTCCTCATTGGCCTGCTCCTCCCAAACCCTCGCCCCACCTACCTCTTTTACTGTCCAATCACCGAGCTCCACTGCAAATACAATGTAGCAGGAAAATATCCTGCTACAGATAAGGGGCAATGTAGTCATCTGACTGATTTCTGCTGACATTGGAGCACTCTTGCAGGGGACTCAAAACACTGGAAGGCTGACCAAGTTCAGGAAGAGCAAGCTCTCTCATTCATTGTCCAGGCTCTGTAAAACCATCTGAGTCTAGGAATTAGTAGTTGGAGCAGTCTAACTCATTGAAATCCTGAAAATGCTGCATGGAGCTCAAGACCGGTTTGCTGTGCTTTGCTTGAATTACCAGTCCCCCCCAAAAAAAAAAAAAAAAAACCTTGAAGACTTAAATATAGCAGACATCAGACGGTAACAGAAAAAGACAGTGCAACATAATAAAGCAATTCCAGACAATATCAAACACATGGTGGCCACTTTCACTCATACATGAAAACACAAATTTCATTTGTACACAATGTGTTCTCATGTGGAGGAACTAAATGTCAAGACAAAATCTGTTTCCTGGAGTTGTCTACTATTGAAAACTTGTCAAAGATCATTCTAATAAGAAAAAGTATCAACAGGAATAGTTTCAGGTCTATGTCCTTGACACTAGACTTAGATATATCTTCCCACCTTTTGCCATTTTAATGTACCTTGCTCTGGGAACTAAGGGCTAACTTCTTGAGAAAAATTCATAAACTCTTGCATCGAATCAATTTTAAGTAGTAGAGCTAGTGATTTTGTTTGGAGGTTAATACTGTATCCTCCACTTTGTTCAAAGGGTTTTATCAGCTGTAGGTTTTTCCTGATAGAACTTTTGGTGTTGCTTATATATACTATTATGTCATCTGTAAACTGTGAAACATTGAGTTTTCCTTTTCAACTTGAATCTCCTTAATCACTTTTAGTTTTCTTATTGCTCTAACTAGGACATCAGTACAATATTAAATAGAAATGCTCTAGCTAGAACTTTAAGTACTCTATTAAATAGAAATGGAGAGAAAGGAAAACTTTGTCTTGTTCCTGATTTTAGTAGACTTGCTTTGATTTTCTTTCCATTTTCTGTGACATTGGCCATTGACTTGATGAATATTAACTTTACTATGTTTAAGTATTTCCCTTGTATCCATGATCACTCCAGGACCTTTATCATGAAGGAATGTTAGATTTTTGATATAAAATCTTTTTCTATAATAATATAAATTTTTTCTAATGAAAAAATCATGTTTGTTTATATTGTTAATATGGTAGACTACATTGACTGATTTTCATATGATGAATCATTACTGCATCTCTGGGATATGTTATGTTTGATATATTATTGATTACATTTGAAAGTATTTTATTGATTTTTTGCATCAATGTTCATAAGGCAGATTCTTCTGAAATTATCATTCTTTGTTGAATCTTTGTGTAGTTTAGCCAGCAAGATGACTGTATCCTCATGAACAGAATTTGGCAGTATTCCTTTTGTTTACATTTTGTGGAATAATTTGAGGGTTCTAGTATTATCTCTACTTTGAATGTCTGGTAGAATTCTGCACTAAAGCCATCTGGCTTTTTTTTGGGGGTTGGGGGGTGGGTAGAGATTTTTTAAGAATTTCTTTAATAAAGCATTAGATGTCTGCAAGTATGTGTGTGGGGACCCTTATTTGAGGTTATAGATCCCAGTTTAGTCTCTGCTAGTGTATTGACCTCTTCCATAATTGTGGGTCAAACTATGGGGCTATTTTATGTGTATATTATTTGTGTGCCTGAATGTATGTGTGTATACTATACACATGATAGTATGTACAGAGGCAAGAATGGTTGGTACTTGGAGTGCTTCTTTTACTTTTTATTTTAATTTTTAATTTTTCTTTTTTCCTTTTTTCTTAAAAATACAGTTTTATCACGTAACATATCTAGTTTATGGTCTCCCTTCCATCTTCTCCTCCCAATGCCTCCCATCTCTCCTCCCAGCTTGACCCACTATGTTTCTGTCTTTCATTTAAAAAAGAGGCTTCAAAAAGAAAATACTAAAAGAAATATAACAAGCTAGAACATAATAAGGTAAATCAAAATCTATCGTATCTAAGGTGAATAAGACAAACCAATAGAATTAATAATCCAAGAGAAGACAATAGAATCAGAGATCTACTTGTTCATATACTCAGTAATTCCATAAAAATCACTGCCAGGAAGCTGTAATATATTCACAGAGGACCTGATGCAGACCTCTGTAGGCCTTGCTCATGCTGTTTCAGTCTTTGTGAATTCATACATGTTTGATCAGGTTGATTCAAAGAGCCTTGTTTCTTCTTGTTCTGGCTTTCCTCTGGATCTTATATCTATCTCCTCTTTTTCAGGGTTCCCTGAGATCTGTGGAAAGAATTTGTTGAAGACATCCCACATTGAGCTGAATCTTCCAAGGTCTCTCTAAGCATACGGCATGACTGTAGGCCTCTGAATTTGTTGCAATTTGCTGCAGGACAAAACTTATCTGTTGATAGCTGAAGAAGGCAATGATATTTGAGTACAGTAAAAAATCATTAGGAGTTACTTTATCACTATGATTGTGATTTGTTTTGTTTTGTTTTATTCAGACTAGTATTTTTGGTTCTCCTGTAGGTCACTCGGTTATTTACTCTCAGGCTTTTTGTCATTCAAATAGTGTTGGGTATAAATTGTATCTTGTGGAGTTGGCTTCACATTAAATCAGTTATTGGTTGGTTACTTTCAAAAGATTTGTATCACCATTGCCCTGGCAAGCAGACACCATTATAGAACAAAGGTCTTGTGGCAGGCTTCATGTTTAAATTTTCCTTTTGGTAGCATGAAAAGTGCATTTCTTTATTAATTGCTTTTATGTTTAAAGTAAAGATCATATCCTATATTCTGATCACATTTTTTCCTATTGTTGAATCCTCTCAGATCTTCATACCTCCCTAACTACCCAAGTAAGTACCCCTTTCTTCACTCTATCTTTAATAAACATACATACAAACATAGAAAAAGAAACTCACTATAAACAAACCTCACAGAAACACAAAATGGAAAGTAAAAATGCAAGTAAAATAACAGCAAGAGTAATAATTCCCCAATAAAACAATATGAGACATAATAATCCACAAAAATGCCATTGAGTTTATTTTGTGTTGAGCAATTCCTATGGTGACTACACTAAAATATGGTTAATATACCCCATAAGACACCACTGGAGAATGTACTTTTTATTTGCAAGTTGGTGTCAGGCACAGATAACTTTTTGTTTAGAGGTAGGAGCCTATGTTATGTTTCCCATCTCAGTATTGGGATCCTATGGTCCTTGAACCTGTTCAAGCCCTGTGCACGGTGCCACAGTATCTATGACTTCATATGTGCATCAGTCCTTTGGGGTCTAGAGGTCACAATTTCCATAAAGTCATCATTACCTCTGGATCTTTTAATGTTTCCACTGCCTCTTTCACTTTAGTCTGTAAGCATGAGGAGAAGTTTGTTTGTTTGTTTTTAATTTTTGTTTTTTGTTTTAATGAAAAAATACCAGTTAGAACTGAGTGCTCCATAATCTCTAACTCTTTACACATTGTACAGTTGGGGGACTCTATGTTACTTCTCATCTACTGTACAAAAAGAAGCTTCTCTGATGATGGCTGAGCAAGGTGCTGATATGGGGGTTGCTGACTGCCAATAAGAATAATTTTATTTCTTCATATCAGCAATAGTTTCTGGGTTGGGTGACAACAGACAGGATTGATCCCCAGGTGTCGCAGTCTCTGGATGGCCTTTCTTTGACAGGAGCCTGATATAGCTCTTCCCTAAGAGGCTTTGCCAGACCCAGACCAATACAGATGCAGATATACACAGCCAAACATTGGATTGGTCAAGGAAACAAAGACAGAGAAAGAGAGACTGAAACAGACATATAGAGGCAGAGAGGCAGAGAGAGACTAGGCTTGATAAGGGCTTTTAAATCCTTAAATCTAAATGCAACCTGGTCCTGGCCCTGAAAACTATTACTGTAGCAAATTTCCTAATGGCTTTTCAAATGACCCATAGTGTATGACTTCCTCCCTGTCCTGTAATATTCTGCTATTTCTATTCCCATTTAATCCTAACTCTCCTTGGAAAATTTCTCCTTCCTTGGGAAATTTTTTTCTTCTTCCTGGTCCTTTAACATGTACTTAGACCAACTGAAAGAAAAAAAAATGATGTGTGGTTATACAGAAAATTTTGAAGACATGTAACACCCCTTCATGATAAAACATAATGGAGAGATTAAGGATATAAAAAAATATACATCAACATTATAACATATGCCAACATTATAAAGGCAATTTGCAACGAACCCAGAGCCAACATCATCTTAAATTGAGAGAAACTCAAAGCAATCCCATTGAAGTTAAGAACAAGATTTTCCACTCTATTCATATATATTTAATAAAGTCTTAGCTAGAGGAATCAAAAAACTAAAGGAGATCAAAGAGATAGTATTTGTAAGGGAAGAAATCAAAGCATCTTTATTACAGATAAAATTATTTTACGTAAAAATAACTAAGAATCCTACCAAGGAATGTCTATAACCAATAAAAGTTTTCAGTAAAGTAGCAGAACACAAGATTAACACACACACAAAAGTATCTTACATGTATGAAAACAAGCTGACTGAGAAAGAAACAGGGGAAACAATGCCTGTCACAGTAGCTTCTAAAGTATATCTTGAGACAACTCTAACCAAACACATGAAATATTTATATATTAAAAAATTTAAGACACTGGAAGACAAAAATTTAAGAAGACACCAGAATAGACAGAATTTACATGCTAATAAATCAATAGGATTAATATTAATGGAGATGGCTATTCTACCAAAATCAATTTAGAGAGTTTCTGTAATCTCCATTGAAATATTAACATCTTATTCACAGAAACTGAAAAAATAAAACAAATTTCAACTTTAAATAGAAAACCAAAACACTCAGGATAGAGAAAAGAAACCAGAAACAGAACATAAAAATTACTGCTGATATCATCTTCTCAGATTTCAAATGGTACTATGTAAGTAAGGTGATAAACTAGTATGTTAATGGCATAAAAGTTGACATGTTGATCAACAAATTCAATTTGAAATTTCACACATAAGTCTACGTATCAGTCTGACTTTTGAAGAAGAAGCCCAATATACACACTGATTATATATATATACATATATATATATATATATGTATATATATATATGCATGTGTGTGTGTGTGTGTGTGTGTGTGTGTGTATGTATGTATGTACAGAAGTACAGAATCTTCAAAACACGATACAGATCAAACTGGATGGATCCATGTAGAAGAATGAAAGTAGATACATATTAATTACCTAGCACAAAGCTAAATTCCAAATGGGTCAAAGATAGTGAAATAAGATCAGATACTCTGAATCTGATAGAAAAGAAAGTAGGGAATTGATTTGAGTTAATTGGCATAGGAAACTGATTTCTAAACTGGACACCAATATCATAGGTACTTAGATATACATATAATAAATGAGACCACATAAAGCTGTAAAGCCTGTACAAAACAATGACAAATTTGGCAATTTATTCCCAAGGCTCCATCAATGGCACACATATGTTCAAGATAGCCATCAGCTGTCCAATCAGACTTAAAGTTCACTCAGAAAGAAATAATTTATTTCACTCCCTGTAAACCTAGCTAAGTAACATTGGCTAGTAAAGTTATGGATCCTAGAAATAACATAAAAGTTTCACTTCACTAAAGCAGTATAATTTCTTGCTGCATTCTACATACTTATCCTCACAGCTGCAGGTAGGTACAACTCTCAATCCACATCAAAGGAGCTTATCTTTATCACCAGATCAGACTGTTACAGGAATCCACAACAGGTCAAAGTACAGCAATGACTGGGCTGTGCCAAATTAATTCATCTTCAACACAACTCCTACACCTAGGACTACTGACTTGTTTTCTCCCTTAAATTCTTGACGAGAATGTTGGAAATGTTGGTAGTCTTTAGAAAAGTAGCTTTTAGGGCCACTACAGTTTGATTTTTCAAATCGTCTGTTGGTCATGTGAGGTATTTTTAGCAGCAAGTGCTTACCTTCAATTTCTGGAAGACAAAAAAAAAAAAAAAAAAAAGCCAAGATAATGGTCCATATTAAAGAAACTTCGCTTTAACTTTATTGTCAGAGAATTCCAAAAGAATCAATGTAGGCTTATATTTATCAAATCCTACTTTAACAAAAGTTCTTAAACACTTTTACCTCCCTTCTAGCCCACCAGCCACTAGAGGCAGTGGAAAGGAAAGGTTAATAGGGAAAAGAAGGATGTGTAACTCTTTAGAAAGAGTTCCTTGAGGTGATTCTAATTGTCACTGTCATGATAGCAGCAGTTCACTTCACATGAAACATCAGCTTTAGCTCAATCTGCTTTCAAACACTGCTCATGAATCAGCAATGACAGTTTTATCTAGAAGAAACTTCAAGGCTCTGTCAATCATTCTGAGTCAGTGCAGAAGCAGCAAGAATCCACCAGAATATCATGAGAAGTGCTTTTGTGCAGTTCTTTCTATGACATCAGCAAAGAATGCAAGAGAACCAATGCCACAGCAACACCCACTGTCCATCAGGTTATATTTATATCTTTTCCAACCCATCTCCACCCCCACCCAGGTCTCTTCCTCTATCCACCTCTGATGACAATTTCATTTCCCCTTCTGAGTGAGATTCAGCATTCTCCCTTGGGCTCCCCTTATTATTTAGCTTCTAAGTATGGGTATCCTGTACTTTATGGTTAATATGCACTTTATGGTTAATATGTACAAGTAAGTACATCCCTTAGATGTCATTTTGGGTCTGAGTTACCTCACTCAGGATGATATTTTCTAGTTCCATCTATTTTCCTGCAAATTACAGGATGTCATTGTTTTTAATAGCTGAGTTGTGTCCCATTGTGTAAATGAACCACATTTTCTCCATCCATTGTTCACTTGAAAAGCATCTGGGTTGTTTTCAGTTTCTGAATATTACAAAAAAAAAAAAAAAGGTGCTAGAAACATTGTAGAGTTCTTGTGGGATGGTGGACCATCTCTTGGGTGTATGGCCAAAAGTCTTATATCTGGGTCTTAAAAGTAGAACTATTCTCAATTTCTTGTGAAACCTTCAAATTAATTTCCAATGTATTTGTCCAAGTTTGAAATTTTTCAGTGATGATTATTTTTAAATATGAGGTTTTCTTTTCTTGATTTTTTTTTCAGTTTTATTATTATCATCAGATGATGGTATAGAGATAATTAATCTCTTGAGCATTATGTAGAAGAATTCACCTGTCAAAAAACCTGATTGGCCAATGTGCTGAGGCAGGACATTGGGGAGGGGGCATCTGACAGAGAGAAAGAGGAATTCTGGGATTGTTTCAATTATAGGGAGATTTGCCTGGATACAGAAGACAATCACATTAAATCAAAGACCAGGTAACCAGCCATGTGATAAGGCTTAGAATAGAATAAGGCATAATTATGTTATGAGCTAGTCAGGGAATAGGCCCAAGCTTATGGCTTAAGCATTTATTCATACATATAATTAAATCTTGAGTCATTATTTTGGGGAACTTATTTACATGTGGGAAAACCCACAGTTACCAATGGCTTCAACCATTAGGTGTAAAATCTAAACTTAGAAACAACCAGGCTTAGAGCCTGAAAAGTTCTGGGTCATAAGCATGCACTCCCTGAAAACAAAGCAGGTTCCTAGGTAGTTACTGGGAACTGAAGCTAAAAGAATTTCACAGGTGTGACTCCTGTAAGAAAAACACTGCTTTGCAATGAAGCTGGTCAATGGGAAGAACTGAGGCCTGTGAGCAGCAGGAAAGAGTAGAGAACTGGAGCCCCAGGGCAGGGCCGCACAAGAAAGTACTTCCCAGAGCCAGAAGCAATTTACTAGTCAGGAGTCAAGCAGAAGGCTAAGTTCCTTTAAGGGGGAACTATGTCATCCATGGGAAAACTACAACCTAATTCACACATCAATGACAGAGAAGCCAGCAATGTCCCAGAGCCAAAACAGGTGGTGAGGTGCTGCAGCCCAGAAGTTAGAAGGCAAACAGCAGCTTCAACCCAATCCTGCAAAGGCAGCCTGCTCTGGTCTCAGAGTAAGCAGGCTAAACTACTACTACTAAGTGTTAAATTCAATGACAGTTTGAAGTACAAGCTGAGAAGTTCCAGGGACAGCATTTCAAAGAAATCCAAGCCCAGGCACAAGCTTCTCACCAGATAAGAATCTTTGAAGTCATCCTGAATCCTAAGAAAGGAACTGAATACAAAGTCATACAGAGAAAGTCTCTGAATGAGGGAAAGAATTAGAGATTAAAAACAATAAAATATTTCCTAGGTTAAAAATGGAGAAAAAAATAAAACACATCTGAATCCTATATAATTTTGTTTCCCTGATCAACATACAAATAATTATTTTTCAATTACACTTTTATATATCCTCCTAAGGGAGATCAGAGTAAAGCAGATGTTGGCCTCAAAGATCAAAGACAGGGGGAAGCTCTCCTGTAGAGACACTCATGGACAGAGGATTCGATGCAATAACAAGAGGTTTATTGATAACCAGTGTACTGGGGTTCCCTTGCACATAGGCAAGAGGAACCCCGAGCCAAAGCTGGGAGTAGTTTTCATACCATTTCATTTTCACAGAGTTCACAAGGGCAGTTTTATCTCCTAAACAATAACCACAAAGGCTGACCTCAACAGCTGTTCCCAGGCCCGGTTTCTAGGTGACACAGATTTGCACATTATGTTTATAACAATGAGTGTTAGCTAAGTGGCTTCTGTTTGCCCAGGTTTATTACATTAAGGGCCCAGCTTCCTGATTACCTCTCATCTTGGGCCCTTCCCCAAGAATGTGTATGTAAGTCTTTAGAATGTGCTCCTCCCAAGATGTGTCCCTGGGGCAGTTTGAGTTTAAACTGAAACCTGAGATTCTTTCAATTTTAAGTTTAAACTGAGACCTGAAATTCCTACATAGATACAGAGAAAGAAAGACCAAAAAATATATTATTGATTAATTGCCATAAAAAAGGGGTAAGAGAATTCTTCAAATCACAAAACAAGACAAAATAAACAAAAAAAAAACTAAGATAAACTTCAGATATAAACTAAAATTGTTAGAATGGAGATTATATTTATATTGTCAATAATCAATTACTAGAGGAAGGTGTATATGCTGAGTTAAAAAATGAAAATCCTATTTAATGAAGTTACCTTAAAGACACATCATATAATAGATTTTATGTTTCATTTGGTACATTTTGGAGAATTAAGATATATACACTTATTGATACATCATAATATTGATACTTATTTAGAATTCCAATAGGCTTCTGTCTTAATGTTTGGAAGGGCTGATTTATTCTGAGACTGCACAAGTATTAGTGATGGTAGCTTTGGTGGTTTGAATATTCATGAACAAGGGAGTGGCACTATTGGAGGTGTGTCACTGTGAGTGTGGACTTTAAGACCCCCATCCTAGCTGCCTGAAAGTCATTGCTCTCCTAGCAACGTTCAGATGAAGATGTAGAACTCTAATCTCCTGCACCATGCCTGCAAGGACACTGCCATAATATTCTGAGCTCTGCTCATTCCTGGGGCTGTAACATGCCCCTTGTTGTTTACATTATAATCAGGTTTCTGTTGTCAATGAATTTATCTTCTGCCTAAGTTTGGTTATTTTAGAACTTGCTTTATAGACTGACATTGAACTCTGACAGCTACAAACCTGTCTCCTAAGTGCTGGCATTAAAGGTTTGGACTCCCACACCTGGATTTAAGCTTGTCTCTACTTAGAACTTGCTCTGTAGTAGGCTGGCCTTGAACTCAGAGATTTGCTTGCTTCTGTTTCCTGTAACTAAATGTGTATACTATCTTGCCTGGACCTAAATTTTTACTGGCCACTGTTTTTAAAGATCCAGATCAAAATCCTGTGTCTTCCAGAATCAAGATCTGGATCACAAGTATACTTGTAGTTTGTTCCGTATTAAAAGTTCAAACTATTCCTTATTCAACTGTAAATGCAAACACTTAAGCTTAACTGGGAGGGATCTTTCTCTGAGATCACCACTCCCTTAATCCCTTTATCAACTTAAACACAGGATTCAGCTCTATTTCACTTCTTGTTGCTCCTTTAATACTTGAACCATATATTTTATATTTTAATTCCTTTCTAAGCCTGCTGCTGAAAAAGGAAATTGGCAGTTGGCAGAGCCCTCCAGTTCTCCACCCTCCCAGGTACAGGAAAGCCATAATTCAAATAACAATTAAAGGGGAAATTGGTGATTGTCGTGGCTCTCTAGTCCTCCATCCCACCAGGTTCAAGGATGTCTCAGTTCAAAGAACAACCACAAAATGTATGTACATTCCCAATTGAATCAGTTGTACCCATATTTGTAGCCAATCTATCAGCTGGAATATCAATACCAGATTCTGTTATTCTCTTTTTAATTTAGAAGCACTACCTGTAGTTTATCCAATTCCATCATGCACTTGTGAGCCTCAGCACCTTTCTCTTCCCTGCTGCCCTAAGGCTTGCCCTCAGAGATCAAGCTTGCAAATAAACCTTCTTGTGTTTGCATCAAGTCATGAGTCCTTTGTGGTCTTGGAGGTCTTATGAATTAGGCATAACACTATGCTTGTTCAAAAAGCTCTTCCTGGAGCTTAACCAGAGATCAAAGTCTCTTTGGGCTTTTTTGAGTCTTCCTATGCACCTTAGCCTTAGGCATACCTCTTAGACAATGGCTAAAAGCAACCACATTATTCAAAATACCACAAAAACAATCCTTAACCCACATATGGAAATTCTTCTTCACTGAAACCCCTTGGGTCATATCAGCAAAGCTCAAATCACTTTTTGAGACAAAGTCTTCCATATTTCTATTAGGATAGCCCATTAAGCCCCATTTAAAGGATTCTGCTAGTTTCCAAATCCAAACTCCCCAAATCCACATTCTACTACACAAAATTATGGTCAAGCCTATCACAATAACATTCCAGTCTCTGGTACCAACTTTTGTCTTAGGCTCTTACTGCTGGGAAGATATGACACCATGACCAAGACAACTTTTATGAGGAGAACATTTAATTGGGGTTGGCTTACTGCTAAGAGGAAAAGATAATGACTACTAGGACAATTGATACTGGTTAGATAGAATTAAGAAATTAGTGATGATTAAGAAGAGACCAGCATCACTGAGGTTAAATCTTCTGGGAAGTGCTTTCTGAGAGGACAAATAAGCTGTGTTCCAGAGATAGCCAAGGTTGTATCTCATGCTGCAATGACTTGGTAATGCGTAAGAACCACCTGGGTGGTACTGGTTTTGAAGATGTGAAGGGTTCATGGAGAACAGCTAAGGCTTTGCACTGTGAGAGTCTAGGAAAATTGGTGAAGTCGCAAGCTTAAGTTGCAGTTGATGGACAAGGACTTGAGGGGTCATGCAAGGAACTTAAGACTTGGGAACATGAAAAGAGTTTATGAAAGGCTATTGGTGAAGCCTAGTTACAGCAGAAGATGCTAGTGTGTTGGAGATGCCAATACCATGGGATGATCTCCAAGAATAGCAGCAGCAGTGGAATGGAGTCAACCAAAGCTTAGAGTTTTACAAAGCTGAGGGATGTGAATCAAACTCTTTGGAGGAGCCCAGGAGATCATGTGTGGATCCTAGACATTAGAACAAGAAGTTATAATCTTTAAGTTGCTTTGGAGACCACAGGATGTTCAAGATGCCAGAGATGTGGAATATTTCATGAGGAAAGCTGTGAAACTGGAAGTAGAACAAGCCCAGATGAGTGAAGCTTGTTGCAGTCAACAAAGATGAAAAAGGAATGGAGATCTAACTTTGACATCAGACATGGAGATGCAGAGTTTGGAATTTGTCCACCTCCTTTCCTGTCTTTTTTTGGAGATGATAAGTAATTGGATGAGTCTCAGAAGAGACTTTGCACTTTGGACTTCTAAAGCTGTGGAGACTACTAGAGAGTATGGGGACTCTGCAAGATGGACTAAATGTACCTTTTAATTATGCTATGCCTAGGTATAATTCCCATTGATTCATGTGTTTGAACAGGTCTACAGGACCCAGGGAATGAAATGTTGTAGTTTGAATATGCTTGGCCCATGGAGTGGCACTATTTTGAGGTATGGCCTTGTTGGAGTAGGTGTTACCCTGTGGTGTAGGTGTGTGACTGTGGTCATGAACTTGTCCTAGCTGCCTGGAAGTCAGTCTTCTTCTAGCAGCATTCAGATACAGATGTATAAATCTCAGCTCTGCCTAGACCATATCTTTCTGGACACTGCTGTGCTCCTATCTTGATGATAAAAAATTGAACCTGTGAACCTGTAAGCCAGCCCCAATTAAATGTTGTTGTTTACAAGAGTTGCCTTGGTTATGGTGTCTTGTCACAGCAGTAAAACATTAACTAAGAAAAGGGGGTGGATACAAATTTCTATTGTCTTAGACAGGGAGGAAACAAGTGAGGGTGGTAAGAGTCAGAAATTTTTTTTTCTCTTTTACTTTCATTCCTACCCTTGTTTCATTCCTATCTAGTATTAGGGGGAAAGAAAGGTGGGAGGGATGAAAAAAAGAAAGATATAGTAATAACAGAATAAAGGGGAGATTATTCTATCAGCTCTTGAACTATAGAGCTACAATAGGCAAAAATCTTACATTGGTATAGACCTTTGAATATTGATACAGAGTAGGATTATATTTTGTTATAACATACTATGTATATATGTTTCAACTTTGATTTATGGTATTGTACTTATGCAATGTTAACTCCTAGATCTTTTAGAAGCTGTTATTACAATACATTTAGGAAAATTAAGAAATGCAAGTTAATAATCAGTCAAACTTATGGTCATGTTAGATACTAGCCTAGTTTATTACAGAAATATGTTTCCAAGGTTGGACAGAGAGTATATGGTTAGAAGCAATCAGCATTTACATATTCATCTGTACTGATTGACAGATGGATAGATAGATAGAGATAGATAGATAGATAGATAGATAGATGGTATTCCAAATCTCAGAGATCCATAGAATATGGCATTTAAAGAAGTTTTATCATTAAAAGAGTTTTATGAGAATGAGACAGGTCTGCTCCTGGAAGTACCCTCACTCTACTTCAAGGAAGGTGATGAGCCTTCAAAAATCTCATTATGAAGTTTTCCTCATATGTAGCAAGCTATCTACTGAGAAAGCTATCTTTTGCTAGAACTGCTAACAGAATACTGTCTAAAATGGACAATCCAGACACAGGAGAGTCATTTACTGTGCTTTGCCATAACAGAGTAAGCAACCCTTCATGATTCCTGTTTCACAGAAAAATCTTTAAGATATTCTGAGTTAGAAGGCCAACTGTAGATGCTCCTTTGGTATATAAAAATCTTGGGTGACTGTTACTCAGTCCTCTGTCATTTCTATAGTTTTGGACACTGCTTGCTTGCCCTTTATGCATATTCAGGTAATAGTTATTCCTTCTCAGGTCTCTGATTGGGTTGAAATCTAGATAGTTATAGCCTTTCAATAAAGTTTACATTATTTTGGGCTTTAGAGAATGTGTTTAAGTCTAAGAAGATGTTTTAGGTTAGTAATGAATGTTATGGTAGAAATCAATTTAGGTGTATTGTGGGACTGCATAAGGGTATTCTTGGTCATGGTTGGGCAGTTGCCTAGAACCCCGAGACTCTGCATGAGAACCGGCAGGAGTTCGTCATGCCCCAAGAACCCAGGGTCCTAAAAAACAATCCAGTCTCCTTAAAACTCAGTCACATAGGCCGGCCATTAAAGCCCCTGCAAAAATGCACAGGTAGAGGGCGTGACTAGAGGCCTCAGGCTCTAGGGATTTACATACTAATGAAGGCCAGACAGCCCCTCCCAAAGTGCACAGGTAGAGGGTGTGACTAGAGGCCTTAGGGCCTAAGGATTTGCATACTAATGAAGGCCAGAGGGCAGAGCAAATTAAGCAAACCTCTCCCAATCCTCCCCAGATCCTCCTCCTTTCTCCCTCCCTATATAATTCGGGACTGCCCTGAGTTTTACGGGGGTACACCTAGATCCATCCACCATCTGCCATGACAATAAACCTTTCTGGAGCCAAGCACTTCCTCGTGTCATTGGGGCCTGCTGCCACCAAAGCCTCCAGGCCACTAGAACCATAGACCTCCTCCTGAATGTGGTACTCGCTGCAGCGTGGTAACCCACTGGGACGCCACAGCTGCGGCCTGTAATTTTCCCCACAGTTTATAACTCCAAATCCACCAAGATAAGATTGATAGTAGAACATTTTTTCCAAGGTTGTCAAATGTATGTGGCTTGTATATTGTGAATATTAATCTTACCCAATAGTTTTCATAATTGTTTTTATTAAATATATTTTATTATTTTAAGAGAAAGAGCCTTTTATTGGACCAAAAGGGGATAATCTCATGTGCACTGTGTAAAAAATGTTCCTGTTAATATAACGCTGATTTGGCAATGTGCTGAGGCAGAATTAGAAGGTGAGGCAGCAGGTCAAGAGAAAGGAATTCTGGGATTGAGTCAGGTGTAAGGAGAAGATGGTAGCCTGAAACTAAGGACTACATAACTAGCCATGTTTCAGGATTTAGAAAAGAATAAATCGGATAATTAAGCTATGAGGTAGTTGGAGAACAGGTCCAAGTTTATGGGCTAAGTATTTATTCATAAACATAATTTAGACTCAGAGTCACTATTTTGAGTAACTTAGCCATGGCTTGGAAAGCTCACTTGCATGGTAGATTTTATTAAATATTTTTGTATAACAAATCGATGCAAGAATATACATACCCCTCCATTTTGTTGCTTAGTTTATTATGAGGTTATACTGGTTTGAATATGAATAGACTCCATCAGTCACCTTTAAAATATATTTGACATTTTATGAGTTGCCTTGATCATGATGTTTCTTCACAGCAAGAGAACAGTGACTAAGATATTGATGAAACACAGTAATTTACAAAATTAGAACCGGAAAAATCGTAACACAAAATAGACCAAATTTATTTCAGTCAAATAGTTCAATATAATTCTCTATTACTTTATCAAATTTTTTCGTATTTTTGTTCAAAAAATTATTGTATAGTGTTTCATTCTTATCATAAGTTTGTCTAGAGATTCCAATTAGTTAATAATCTCTGAAAGAGGAAATGATAACCTTTTTTCCTTGAATCTTACATAAAATTATTATCAGTGCCTTCTTTCCTTCTGTCATATTTTGCTTAGCTAGAATTTTATCAGTTTTATCCTTAAGCTTCCTACTTTCAACTTTTAGAATACTTGACTTCATTATTTACTTTTGCTAAATTGTATTGATATCTTCCTGACTTTTATAGTTTCTACTGTCTTTAGAGTTACATTTTTTTTGCTTTCTACATTACTATGAAAATCTTAGATAAATTGTTGCAAATACTTTCTATTTTGTAATATATATCTTAATTTCTATAATGCTTCCAATATATACTTCTTTATTGATCCTGACATTTTGATAGATTTAATTTTAATTACAGTTAGCTTGAAATAACATTCCATTTCTTTTGAAGATTTCTTCTAAACTAGATAACAGTTGTAGTGGTTTCAACCTCCAAATTTGACTGTTCTTTCTCTATTATTGTTTTTCATCTTAATTTCATACTTATTTAAAATTATATTTCATGTCTTCTCTATGTTTGAAATTATATAACTTGACACATATTTTATCTTGGTGACTGTCTTCTGCCTGCTTGAAAAGAATAGCCATATTGATTTTATCAGAAATATCATCAGTAAAGGCTTAGCTGAAATCTAATTATCCAAGAAATTTTTAGTATAATTTTGTGAAATGTTTGCTTTACCCAAAATAATTTCATTCTTCTTAAACTGTTTCACTTTCACACCACATAAAATTATCATGTCAGAATCCAAACTTTAAGGTGATGAATTTCAGGCTTTGTGAAGTTAATTAGATCATGATTGAGGTATTGGTATTGCAAGAGGCTCATTCCCTTGTTCTAGAAAGACAACAAGAAGGTATGAGATAATGAACTTAATGTTTCCAATGACTCCATCATGGAACTCTAAACCTTCAACATGTAAGAAAAGAATTTATGTTACAAAACCCTATTTAATTAATAACATTTTATTATATAAATGGCATCTACTTTGTCTGAAACTAATGTGAGTGCTCTAATTAATTTTTGTGTCTCTCAGTGTTTACATGGCATATCTTTCTATATCTCTTTGAGCCTCTGTTTCTTAAAGAAATATCTTGTAATATATTGTCTATGTCATACATTAGAGAAGGTTTATGTTTCTAAAAATATAATGTGGTGACATTTAACTTTTCTTTTAATGTAGTTTTAAAATAATGACCATTATTTTTATTTCTTATATGTCAACTTTGTTTTGTTTTACATTTATTTACATTATGTTTTCTCTTAATTTTCTTGTTTTGTTGGTGTCAATGGACCCAATTTTATGTAATTTAGTGATGTATTCGCAACTAACATACTAAGTATATTCTGTAAATCAGCAGCTTTATACTACTGATACCTACTGATGCAAAATATATTTAATTAATATAGATCCACAATCAAATAGCAGTCTGGATTATGTCATGTTGCTCAGATTCTTCATTACTACTCCAAGTCACAAATTACCAACGTTTCTGTCATTTTGTTTCTTTAAAGAAAACATTTTAGATGTTTTGCAATAAAGTAAAGTATTTTAGTGTGCACTTACTTATTTTCTCTAAAGGAGGGTGATAGTGTCATATTTTGTTTTTGTTGCCTGACACGATTTTCACATTTCTCTATGGAGGGTCCATTGGGTAAGTGATGCACACATTCTGCTTTTCTGGGGTGTTATCTTTCCTTCACTTTAAAGCACCATTCTCTGTACATAAGATTCAATATTTGTTTGTTTGTTTGTTTGTATGTTTATAGAACTTGAGCACTTTTTGTACTCCTCTTTGCTTACATGATTTCTGATAAAAATATTTTTGTAATTATTTTACCTGAATATAGTGAACTCCTTTACTTAGTGCCTTCCATTATCTTTTTCTTTGTGTTGTCATTTCTGCATTTCACATATCACATAGTTCATTATTATTTATATTAGTATGACTCATCTATTTAATCTGTGGTATAAAACAATACCATTACATTAGAAACAATTTTATTTCCTCAACTCTTTTCAAGTATATATCCTCGTTATTTCTTTTGGTGCTTTTGAGCTTCATGTAAACATTATATTATTTGATATTTTCCCATAGTTCTTTAATATTTGATTTAGCTTTTATCTTTGTACCTTAATTTGAGCAGATTCCATTGATTTAAATATCTGTAAGTCAAAAATTATTTAAAAGTTTTCAGATTCATTTCCTCTCTGTTTTTTGTATTTATTTATTTATTTATTTATTATTTATTTCTGAGACAGGGTTTCTCTGTGTAGCCCTGGCTGTCCTGGAACTCACTCTGTAGACCAGGATGACCTTGAACTCAGAAGTTTGCCTGATTCTGCCTCCCAAGTGCTGGGATTTCTCTCTGAGTCTTGTCTATTGATAAATCTTTATGTGACTTTCTGAATTTCTATGATAGATTTTATTCTATAATTTCTTTTTGTTGTTTTCTGAGAATTTTCATCTCTTTGCTTAAAATCTCCAACTTTTAAACCATTTCCCCCTTTCCGGCTAGCACTATTAGCAGAAGTGCTAATCTGACATTTTATAGTTTTTTTCTTCCATCAGTTATTATTTTTCCCTTTCATTGTTGATTGTAATTTATTTTTAATCCCACCCTTCTCTTCACACTCCAATTCCTCTCACATGTACACCCTCAAATCATCAATTTACTTCTATGTTCTCTGGTGTGTATATGTGTCTGTAAAGCTTACTGAGTTTGTTGAATATATGAAATAATAGAAATTGAGAAATGCAGGTGTTTAATATAATGTTTCATGATGTTCTTGCTTAGAACCAGACAAGGTAAATTGTCTGTTCCAGATCTAGATGCCAAAGGAATCATGCCTTATTTCTATCTTAAAATAATTATGTCTCTATATGTAGAATTCTATTGGAATTTGTTCTTATATCCAATCTATGCCTTGCTGATGTCCAGCTGTAATCTGTTTTTCTTGTTTTCAACTGGTTTCTTATTCATAATTGATGCTAAAATGAAAAAGTAAAGCAACAGAACAAGGAAGTTCATAAGGTAAAGTTGCTTGCTAACATTACTGGAGACTTTAATTCAATAACATAACATATATGATAAAAGGAGATCATTGAATCATGCTACTTTTCTGACATGTATGACATTGTGTGCATATACACATATAACATACATACACACACAATACATATGCACACATGTGCATACACTCAAACTCACATGCACACACATTCTTTCTTTCTCTCCCTCTCTCTCCTTCCCTCCCTCTCTCTCTGTCACATGTACACACACAAACTTATACACATACACAAACACACAAACACAAAGGCATACACACATACACACACCTGCACATAAACATCATGAAATTAAATGAAACAGAGTGACAAATATCCCTGTTCTGAAACTTAAGCTAATACCAATGCTGGCTCCCAGATAAAAGTGATTTTTCAATATGCTAAACTATGTACTTCATGGAAGGAAGGCTACTTGAGTATATGACTCCATTTTGCAGTTTTCATAATGAAGTTTCCTTGATGAGGTGAGATTTTATGTTGCTACAACTTTTTGAGGATTTTCTACACTCTTATGTAAGCCCACACGATCTGCTCATTAATAAGTCCAATACTCATTGGATCACTGAGTTAAGCATTAACGCAAATGTTACTTTGGTCTAGCATTGGTGTCTCTGGTGAAGTGACATTAATTTATGTATCCTTAGTCTAAAGTCTAACACATCAGCCTTAAAGTTCTTTATATATAGATGCAAGTGAAAAATGAAAGCTTATATAACAATCTTGATATAGTCAACCAATTAATGTTTTGTTTTCAACTTTGTTAAGACAATAGTGTTTAAATAACTTACTTCTACATTCACACATCCAATGAAACAAAATATGCAATGTTAGCAATCAGGGTGTCTTGTTCCTGGGAATTCTAGTCACAGTGAATGAATTTACTAGACTAAACCAACAAAACAAAAACATTCGCAATTTCTGAAGAAAATAGAAATTTCAGGTCTTTCTTTACCTTAACATCAGTAAAATGTAGAACTTGTAAATAAATCTAATTGATAGAACATTTTGATTTAAAATTGTAACTGTAATTTCTGAAGTTTTGGATTGACAATACAGGTAAATTCTTTATTTATAAGGCAAGTAAATTAAATTAAGAATTTTATTAATTTAAATTAAAACCTTGTAGAACCCCAATAGATTTCCTGTGTTCATTTGCTAACAATGGAAATGACTTTACATTTAAAATTTTAGCCATAGTCATTTTCAACTATGTTTATTCCTTTTGACATAGGAACCAATTTCTTTTTATATTATGAATTTCATCAACTGAGAGGAATGTATGTAATCTCCTGGTCTATTGAGAATGGCATAATCACCAATATAACTGTTCATTTCTTGATAGGTAATTCTAGACATTTGATTTAGGATTTCTATTTTCTTCAGAAATTGCAAATGTTTTTGTTTTGTAGGTTTAGTCTAGTAAATTCATTCATTGTCACTAAAATTCCCAGGAAATATAAAGGCTTTCTAAATAAGTTTCTAGAAATAGTAAGTGTATATAGCCAAAGATTGGGGAAAAAAAAGAAAGAAACAGTGAGAAAAAAGAAAAAAAGGAACAATAATTTTATTGGCATTTTTTAAAATTTTATTTATTTTAGAAAGGCAGTTCACAATGTTGAAACTATTTTGCTTATATAATAGATCGAACAAATTACTGAGAACTACAAATAGTGAATTCTAATATTTATCATGGAAAAACATTAAGCATGCAGGTATATTAGTTACTTCATGTGACAAATCTCCCTGACAAAGTAACTCAGGGAAGGAAGAGTTTAATTTGGTTAACAATTCAAGAACTCAGTCCATATTAGTGTGAAAACCACAGTAACCACTGTATCAGGTACTTAAGGTAGCTGGTAATATTAACTCTTTAATTATATTACATTTGTAGTCTAAAAGCAAAAATTGATGCTAGAATACAGCATAGTTTCTCCATTTAATAAGTCTGTACTGTGTCTTCTTGAAATGTGCTACCCACATTCTTCTCCTTCACTTTAGATAACATAGATACCTCCTCACAAGCAAACCTAGAGGTTAACCCAATAAAAAGAAGCCATACATCCTTATCCTTTGTACTCTTGGTGATTCTAGATTATATCAAATGTAAGAAAACAGTTGACTATTCACTGTATTATACACAGAGGGAGAAGTAGCAGCCTGAACTCACTTTTATTTTAGTGTAAATTGAGAATGATTAAAACAGAGTAAACTATTTTATAGAAACTTTAGGATAATCTTATTACTTCCTGTATAAGCTACTGACAATGCATTAATGCAGTGTCTTAGTTGGAGTTTCCATTGCTGTGAAGAGACAACAAACCCAAGACAACTCTTACACAGAACAGTACTTAATTGGGGTTGCCAGGTTTAGAGGTTCAGTGCATTTTCCTCAAGAAGAGGGAGCATGGCAGCTTCCAGTCAGGCATGTCATAGGAGGACCTGAGGGTTCTACATCTTCTTCTGAAGGCAAGCAGGAGAAGACTGGCTTCAAGGCAGCTAGGATGAAGGTCATAAAGTCAACTACCACAATGACACACTTCCCCCCACAAGGCCACACCTCCAAGTATCTCCACTTTCTGGGTTAGGCATATTCAAACTACAATATGCAGTGATAATGCAGTTTCTACAAAAATCAAGCCCATTTTTATAAAAAACATAACCAGAGATCTTTGCATAAATTGATAATTTTAATATTAAGGGTGTCATAGGACATCTTATACTTCTTTGACATTAAGAAAACTGATTTTCACTGTTTAAAAAGCTTATAAAAGGACAGGCATACTTAGAAAAACAAGAAAGACTTTCTGGCACTGGCACACACCATCACCAGAGCACTGGAAGAAGAATAATCCACGCTAAAGGTTAATTTGAAGAATAAAATGCCCATAAGTCAACATTTACTGAGAGAAATGTAAAGATGAAAGGAAAGAGACTGGGTAAAAATAATGTCATAAAATATTTAATAACATAGTCAAAAGTTACTCTATGCTTCTCCTTATAAAATCATGCCAGACTTCATGAGTTGCTTTCCAAAATAGTTAATGACCCCTGTTGATTCATCATAAGATATGGGGTTGGAGAGTTGGCCTACTGGTAAAGGTATTGGCTATTCTTTCACATGATATTGATGTGCTACCCAGCCCTCACGTGATAGCACAAAATTATTTGTCACTCCAGGTCCAGGGGATCCAATGTTTTCATCCAATTCTCATGATTACAAACCACATGCATACATGCAGACAATTTACCCATATATTTAAAAGTAAATAACTAAAATGTAAAAAATTAATATAGAAGCAGTTTTGCATTTTGTGTGTTGAGATCTAAGTAGCAGCTAGTTTGTTAGCTGCAAAAAATTTTCATAAATAGCCATATATAAATTACAAATAAATGAAAAGAAGACAATATACCTTAATTGTTCAAAGGACAATATATTTCCTGTTTTAGAATAGGACATGCTGAAATTAAGACAAAGTGTAAAAGTAATTAATTCTTGTGGGGAAGCATGTAAAACCTTATCTTTACCACAGATGAAGGTTAACATAAGCAGTGACTAACATACAGAGACACTCCCATCCATGTTACCTTCAGTCAAGTGCACCAACTTTTATTTGTGGGATTCTTCTGGCAAAACTGTAAACCCATGTAATCTTAACCATATCGACAGACCAATCCAAATTAAAGTACATAAAAAAATAGTTTGCTCATAAACTATTTAAGTTTTGAAAATGAAAGTACCCAAATAAAATTCTACTTCATTCAAACTATTTTTAATATTGTAGTCTGGATGTATCACATTATATTATAATGATAGTTTCTATAATGGATATTATTTAACAGAGATTTAAATTCCCTAGGTCACTGAACCAAAAAGACTGAAATTCAAAAATTAAAAACTGCTATTTACTATCCTAATATCTGAGCTAATGATGATTCTCAAATAACCTTTTATTGCTACCTAAAATATATTCTCATTTTAAGATTCTGCACTATATTGTCCAAAATTGATCTTTCATAGTATCATAATGACTTGTAAAGCTATAGAAAATGTTCAATTTCAAAACTGACTACAGATAATTGTATGATTTTAATACCTTTAATTTTAATATGTGGGAAAAAGGCTGTGGCGGAGTCCCGGAGGCTTTCCATACCAGTGGGTCCCACAAACAGGAAAAAGGTCTGGATTTCAAAAGGCCAGAAATTTTAGTGATGGCAGGCCCCAATGACCTGAGAAAGTCCTTGGTCCCAAAGGGGTTTGTTTTCATGGTGGATAGTAGATGAATCTGGATGTACCCCCCTGAAACTCAGGGCAGACCTGAGTTAAATAGGGAGGTTCTGGGGAAGAATGCTTAATTGGCTCCTCTGGCCTTCATTAGTATGTAAATCTCTCTAGGGCTTGAGGCCTGTAGTCATGCCCTTTACCTGTGCACTTTGGGAGGGGCTGGAACGGCCTACATGACTGAACAATGTAGGTCCATGGAGACTGGACTGCATGTCAGGACCCTGGGTTATGGAGATGTGGCCGAACACCTGCAGTTTCTCCCTTGGAGTCTTGGGGTTCCAGGCCCATGCCCAGCCAAGAACCAAGATTCCCTTATGCAGTCCCACAGATATATATTTGGAAAAATAGTTTACACAAAATGAACACTTTATTTTTTTTTCATATGAATATCAGTTATGTTACTTCTATCTATTTATATGTAGTTATTCTAAAGAAAACTTTTGGATTATTCCATCTTTACTGATTATATGTTAAAAAGCTGTATAAAATTTCACATTGATTAGAAAAGTAACAATGCTCGATGCAAAACAAATTATTTACATCTGTTCCATTTTTAGTAGTTTTGTTGTATGGTTGTTGGTTCCAACATTTACTCTCCCACAGGGTTCAGCTGCTCCAGGAGGCAGGACACAGGAAGTTGACTGATTATTCAACAGCTGTCTTTGGTAGAGTGTTGGACTGTAGGGAGGCCCAAAGACACTGCTCCAGGGGTGAGGAAGCACATTTTCAGGCAAAGAACTGCCAGAGCTGGTTCAGAGGTCCCCAGGCCCGCAAGGAAGCCAAATTGGTTTGACTCTCAGGCTCTTGGATGTCCAGAGTCCCAGCCTCTCGACACTGGGAGTCACAGAAGTGCTGAGAATGGATTGCGGGCTCACAGGATGGATCTAGCCTGGGGACAGGGGGTTGCGGGGAAAAAGGGGTAGCTTGGGCTGTTCCTCTTGGGGAAAGTCCTTGGATTACCAGTGGTTGGCTGTAGGCTTGGGTTTGGCTTGGTGGCCGCTGTTGCTGGGAGAGCAGAGAGACCTTCTACGGGAGATTAGATGGTGGTTCTATAGGCAAAGGCTTTCTCCAAGACTCCCCATGGCAGATTCCAATGGAAAAAGGCAGTCCTTAGTTTTAAGACATTTATTGCAATGGCAGAAAGTGGATAAGTGAAACCATAACCCACTTTTCAGGGTTGGTCTGAGGTTAAATACCTTTTGCAGGGAGGAATGTCTGGGAAGGTAAGCTTATTGTCTAAGCCCTTCAGGCCTTTAGCCACCTCATTAAAATGGAGGTCTGTTTTGAGCCTACTTGACCACAGGTCACATCCTCAACATGTGGAGGGGTTTGTGGCCTGGCCACAAATCTATGGAAGGCTGCAGGTAGTGACAGGGGCCTGGTACACAGGAACAGTCAAAACACCTACTGTACCTTCAAGGTTTCTGGAGTTTCAAGCTCAAATCGGAACCAAGCTACCTTTCATGGTCTCACATCTTGTCAGCTTTCTTTCAAAGGACCAATGAAAATAACACATGTTAATTATTCACATATACACTAAACAGAGGCCAAAGTGTTTATGTAGATTAGTCAGCTATATTAATACAATAAAAACTTAACAGAAATGTGACAATACAAAGTTGACTTTGCTATGATCCAAGAAACTAGAACTTGAATTTTGAGGAAATCTTCTGAATATTTGAATTGTCTTTTTGTAGGATTATTCTCCTGTGCATTGTCTATATTCACTGCTATGGTGTGTGTACTAGTTGATTTTGTGTGTCAACTTGACACAAGCAGGAATTATCACAGAGAAAGAAGCTTCAGTTGAGACAATGCTTCCATGAGACCCAGCTGTAAGACATTTTCTCAATTAGTGATCAAAGTGGGAAAGCCCACTGTGGGTGGTGCCATCCCTGGGCTGGCAGTCTTGGGTTCTATAAGAAAGCAAACTGAGCAAGCCAGGGGAAGCAAGCCAGTAAATAGCATCCCTTCATGTCTTCTGCACCAGCCCCTGCTTCCTGACCTGCTTGAATTACAGTCCTGACTTCCTTTGGTAATGAACAGCAATGTGGAAAGTCAAAGCTGAATAAACCCTTTCCTCCCCAACTTTGCTTCATTGTCAGGATGTTTGTGTAGGAATAGAAACCCTGACTAGGACCCTGGGTGTGTGTACTAAAATTCAAATATAAGTTTATATATCACAGCAATGACACAATACTTCCTTAAATAATGAAGTCTGAAACAGAAGAAAAAATATTCCTTCAAATAGTGACCAAAACTTGCAATCAAAGAAGCTCAAGTCTTGACCAAACTAAGAAATATTTTCTATGTTCATGAACCACAGCTAGAAACAAGTCACAAAGAATATGCCACAAAGTGTAAAATATAAATTATTACTATTTTTATCATTAATTTAGTTCTTCGATAATGATGTATATGGACATTCTTTTTTCTGCTTACACTTCCTATACCCTATGTTTTCTCCTTCCTACTCCAATCATCCCTTCCTTTACCTTTGTATTCCTGTTCCAGATTGAGGACCTTCAATTTGTTTTGTGGCCCATTTAGTATAACAAGGGCCATGTGTGACCAGTGGATTGTCAACTTTTCTATTCTTTAAAAAAAAAAAAAATAAATTGTATTGAGTTGAGTTACAAGAGAATTTGTTTATATATGACCTTTCATTCTCTTTTTGTATGATTAACTCTCTTCAGTGCTTCCTCACCTACACAGACATCAATATGGTTTTTCTAGTTAAATCTATTTACCTGAAAATTTCATAGCTTCATTTTTCTTTATTTCTTCTGGCCTCTCTACTAAACTTAAAGTGTGGAGCCTGTAGGGCTATTCAAGTTTGGATGATAACGTAGTCCCTAAAAGAATAGTGTTAACATCAATTCTCAAATTTAGCAGAAGAAAATGTAAATTTGAATATAACTTTGAGCAGAAACAGGTATTAAATGTTTCATGAAAGTTTATGGCCCAGGATTGTCCACTAGGGTGATATGATTGCACTCAGGAGATGATTTCAAAAGTGATTTCAACTAGAAAGCATACCAGGAATTTTTGGCAGCAACTGAAAAATGCTACTCATCAGAGATCACTGTGACTTTTAGACTTATAACCTGCCAAAAGATGTCACTCACTTTAGACTTTGAAGGATAATTACCAGTGTTTCACTATGAATAGTAGAAACACATTGAGCCTGGATATTATAACAAAATTCCAATGCCAGTTACACTGTGATTTTTATGAGTGTTGTGAGAGAACCATGCAAATACAAAACAAACAAACAAACAAAGAAGAAACAACCCTGTAAATTGTCATATTTCTGATGGGGAAACAATGATCCAAGTAAATTTATCATTTAAATGAACAGATTATTGACGATTATGCCCTTATCCTTCTGAGGATTTGCTTGTTCATTGTTCTATTTATGAACCCTGTAATATTCTGGAAGCTAAGACAAACCAAGGTACTTGATTATGTAATGTGAACTTCGGACATGGCAGTTTGTCTTCATTAAAATTGGTTTTGATGTGTACTACTGTGACATAAAGATAGAAGAAAGAAAATCAGATGTGCATATAGAACAGAACTGTAGGCATCTTACTACTGAGATGTAAAGGATCAACATAAAAGTGTGATAATAAGTAGACAAATCACATGCTCTATCAAAAAGCAGAAGGGACAATTTAAGTTAAAGTTTAAAGGATATACTGCTCAAAATTAGTGAAATAGAGACAGAGAAAACAATAAGAAGTGTCAAGGGAACAAATATGTGCACTGTGTACAAAATAACCAAAATTGGTGGATCCTTACCCACCACCCAATAAGAGGAAAAATACCCCCCCCCCCAAATAAAATTATCTATAATAAAACGTGAAGAGTATTTTAAACACTACTGAAAGCCATGGAGCCATTAGGATATTTCTTCAAAGGAATTATAAAAAATGAATTGAGATAGGTATGTATATATTTATTTATTAATAAAATTGCCTTTATTTTAAAGCAAATACCAAATTTTTTACATGCTGGTTATGTTTATTTCTTGTGATTTTTTTTTTATCCTATGGTTTTTCTATACCTGGAGAGCAATCCAGGGCAGGTCTGAAAACACAATACCTACTGGGACTTATACATTCTATTTTCCTTAAGAATCCAAATATGCAGCAAACAGTATTTCCTAATTTATAAAATAGGCTCAAACTTCTATTTAAATTTTTACATATGAATACAAGGCTATTTCCCTTCTGGTATAATAAAATGTAAAAGACATGATTGCTTAATAGTTACCTAATTGAATTCCAAATATGATTTTAAAAGAATGACTTCCAAGTAGAAGAACAACATATGATAAAACAAAATTACAATTCTAAATTCAATTTGAAAATCAATCATGAAAACGAGGAAACTACTTCCAAATTTTGGTATGAAATGAACTTTTTGAATATATGCTCCCTCAGTATAACCCACCATATCAACAATAATTCAAAACCAATTGTTTTAAAATCATATCATTTACTTCAAGTTTAAATTAGACTTATCTTTTAAAAGACATGTCTTACCTAACCTTGGTCATATCATTAATGATTTAAAGTATAATGTAGAGAAAGTTACATACTAATGTAACTGACTCTTGAAGTTGGAAGTTGTAAAATATAATTTGCCTGTCATCCTATCATTTCTCTCCCTCTTTCTACTGTTGCTAGCTGTATCCTAAATCAGCTACTACACAAGTGGTTTGTGGCAAGTGCCTAGCTCTGCGGAGAACATATAATTTAAAACTTTTTTCAGAAGCAAACTAGTCACTGCCAAAAATAAAAAGTCAGAAAAAAATGAAGCCCTATTAAAACTCTTTGTGTTTTCTTAAATGTTCATTAGTGAGATCAGTTGTGTTGGAGGCTGAAAGACAGATAAGATTTATATAAATGGATACATTTCCAAACAATTTTCTTTCAAGATTTAATAGGTGTGTAAAAATGCAATAGAGTAAGGGGAGTCAATGTGATAGTAATACCAATGAAACATCTGTTACCAAAGAAAATTGCAGGACTAGATAAATTTCCAAAATTTGCTAGGCAGTAACTACTTTATAACATAGAGTAGATATGATTCACGTCAAACTCAATTTATAAATTCAGTATTTTTGTGTCTTTTAGAAATGTCAGAAGCAACATTCATAAAATCTCCCCTACACTAATAGAAATGATAAAGTCAGGGAGGAAAAGATGGCAAGGCCGACTTGTGTTGAAAAGTCTACACAAGGGATAACAGGTAAAATGCCAAGAGTGGGAGAAATAATCTGTCCCTGGAAAGAGTGCACCAAAGTGTTGTCCAGTAGCAATGGTCAGATCTGAGATATACATATAAGCAACACTATACAGTAGTTTATTTTTATTAATATATGTATATCAAGATATATACATCTGGATGATATAAGTATAGATATAACACATTCATCTAATAACAAGTAATTAAAAAGAACAGAGGTCATCAACTTAAAAGAAAACAATAATGGTTAAATAAGATTGTTTGGAGGAAGAAAAAAGAAGAAAGAAATGTAATTATATTAAAATACAAAAATACAGTTTAAAAAATAATATTACCTAGCTACTAAAATTAGTTAAGGGCATACTGAAAACAAAAGACACTGACCAATTTCCTTGACCATAGATATAAAGATTCTTTTTTAACTAAAATACAAATTGAGTAAAATGTATGGTAAAAATTTTATAGAGTGTGATCAAACTGGATTCATTATAAAGATCCAAAATTCAGTAAAGGTAAAATATCAGAATAAAATCAATAAAAAACACTGCATATTTCATAGATGGATAAATGTCCTTTACCAAAATTATTCTTTCATTAAAAAGGTTCCAAACAAATTTTGAATAGATGAGACTACTACACTAAAAAGCCTGAACATAACAAATACATAGTTATGATTATGCTAAATGTGTAGACACTGAGTTTTCTGTTACCTGGGATAGAGATAGGCTCATCACATTACTTACTATGACTTTTTTGTGTACTTTTCAAGTGAAATTTTTAAAGAAAGAGAAATAAAGCACATGGAAACAACAAGATTGGAAATTCTATCATATCAATTTTCAAATTACATGATTGTATACTTACAGTTTCCTAAAGGAATAAGATTTAGAATGTTCTGGTCATATGACTTCAGCCAGTACAAGAAAATATAAAAATCAATGTAGAAAAGTTAGTACGTTTTATATACACTAGTAATGAATTTATTTATATCAAAACCATGAAAATATCACATTCATAGACCCCTTAAAATACCTAGAAATACAACATAGCAACAAGCACAAGGTCTCTACAATGAAAACACAAAAGACTTTCAAAAGCAAAGAAAAAAAAGAGAGATGACACAAATAGAGAGGTACTTCATATTCATTGATTGGAAAAATTAATATTACAGAAATAATCATGAAATTAATGGCACACAAAAGAGTCAATAAGCTAAAATTGAACACTGAATTTGTGTAATACTAATGAGGTATATTTACAAACATTCATACATGTAGTGATTTCTGATTCTCGATAAAGGTGTGGAAAGCATACATTGTTGAAAAGACATCCTTTTTCAAAATGTTGAGAGGTGACTGGACAATCACATGCAGATAACTGACAGAAGAATACCTTCACCCTGTAAAAAGTTAACTAAACAAAATTAAAGGCCTTGCTAGAAGAGCTAAACTTTGAAAGTATGAGAATACCTTGGAGGGTACAGGTAGAGATCCTTAACAGAACTCCCATAGGTAAGGGTACAACACCAAGAATTTTCAAATCATTGCTTCAAATGAAGCAAACAAAATGTGGAGATATAATCATCACAATGTGGTACAATATGAGCCATCCAACATACTGTTGAATCTATAGAAAACTCACAAACTTAATAACAAAAGAATATGTGTCTGTATCAATACATGGAACAATACTCTGCATTGATAATTCTCAAAAGAAAATCAAATGACCAGGAAATTTATGAAACAATATATTCAACATCTTTATCTACTGTGGTTATGCAAATCAAAACTGAACTGAGGTCCTAGAAAAGTCCAGGTAGAATGGATGTTATTAAAATCCAGACAGATAACAAATGCCAGGGAGTATGTGAAGAAAATGAAATTCTTATGTGTTGCTGGTGTGAATGTAAGTTAAGAAAGCCAGTCTGGTTGTTTGACAATTTTCCAAATTCTGAAACTAGATCAAATTTAAAATCTACATGTATTATTCCCACACTTATATATAAAAAGAATGAAACCATCCCCTATACAAACAAATGCATATCAGTATATATTTCAACAGCACTCAGAGTTATAAGATATGTTGTCTGCATAGGATTCTTTCAAGTTATTTATGGATTAAAACTGCAGTGGAAGACTGACTTCCAGGGAGCTAGGAAGATAGTCTTAAGCCCACACCCACAGTGATACATCAACAATACCATACCTCATAGTAGTGCTACTCCCTTGGCCAAGCATATACAAACTATCACTTTCCACTCCCTGGCCCCTATAAGATTGTTCAAACACATGTCTATGGGGGCCATACCTAGGCACAGCATAATAAGAAGGTAAATTTAGTCCAACTACGAAAGTGCTCATAGTCTCTAGTAGTCTCAACAATGTCAAACATTCAAAGTTCAAAGTCTCTTCTGGGATTCATCCAATTACTTTACTGTAATCCCCAAAACAAGACAGGAAACCACCTGGGCAAACTCCAAACTCTTTATCTCCATGATTGATGTCAAAGCAGTCTACAGATCTCCAACTCCATTTTCATTTTTGTTGACTGCACAAAATTCTTTTTCTGGGCTGTTTCCTTTCTCTGTGAGCATTCCTCAGCAGATATCCTATGGGTCTGTAATCTCGAAAATCTTGGGTTCTCCAAGGCAACTTCAATGTTACAGCTTCTGGTTTCAGTGTCTCGGATCCACACATGATCTTCTGGGCACCTCCAAAGGGATGTTGTCATTTCTCCACCTCTGCCCTCTGAGCTCAGGTTGATCCACTCCAATGCTGCTTCTGTTCTTGGTGATCATCCCATGGAATCTCATGGATCCCATGGATCATCCCATCTTCAATACAATGGAGTCTTCCACTGAAACTACACTTCACCAAAAGCCTCCCATAGGCTCTCTTCATGGTACCAATCCTCAAATCCTTTGCATGACTCTTTTATTCCTGGGCTGTCAGCTACAATTGAGGTTGCACCTTCACCTATGCCCTTGGGTGGCCTCTTACAGTTGCAAGCCTTAGCTGTTATTCATGACCACTTAATGCTTTCATAATCAGTACCACTTGAGTGACTCTTACACATTACCAAGTACAGCTGCAGAATGAGGTTCAAACATGGCTATCTCTGAAACACAGCTTCTTTGTGTTCTCAGAAAACACTTCCCAAAAGATTTCACTTCAGTGATACTGGTCTCTTTTTAATCACTACTAATTTTTTTAGCTTCAGCTACCCAGCATCAACTGCCCCAGTAGGCCTTTCTATTCTTGTATCTAAAGCCAGAGCCAAGTGGCCGAAGCTGCCAAGCTCTGCTACTTGTTGGAACTGGAACATTCCCCCTTGTTCTGTTATATTATCACTAGCTTTTTGTTTTCCAATGCTTCACTGCCTAAGCTTTGGTGGCCTAGATCTTGCTTTGTAGATTGACCTTGAACTCAGAGATCTGAATGCCTGTTTCCTGTATCATACCTGGATTTAAACTTCTTTTCACTTAGAACCTGCTCTGTATCAGTCTGGCCCTAAACTCAGAGAACTGCTTGGCTTTATCTCCTGGGATTAAAGGTATGTACCACCATGCCTGAATCTAAATTTAGCTAGGTAGGATCTTGCTCCAAAGTCCCACTCCCTTAATCTGCTATCTCCTACAATACAGGATTCAGCTTCATTTTACTACCTGGTGTCCAGTTAATACTCCAACCATATATTTTGTATTTTTCCTTCCTGAGATTGCTACATGTGTTCAAAATGCCTTTAATGAAATTTAGCCAGAGAACAATGTCTCTTCAGTCCTTTTTTGAGACTTCCTTTGTCAATATAATTAATACAAATCCATTCCCTTAGACTCAGGTAGACACTTAAGGACAAAAAGCAGTCACATTCTTCACCAAAATACCACAAAAATTGTCTCTATGCCATATACTGACATTCTCCACTGAAACCTCTTGGGCCAGGTCCACACAATTCAAATCACTCTCAGTAAAAAAGTCTTCCATATTCTTACTAGGATAGCCCATTAAATCTCATTTAAATCATTCCACTGCTTTCCAACAAGGCCATACTTCCTAATAATACAACTCCTTGGGCAAAGCATATACAAATTATCACAATGATATAATCAGAGACATAACAAATACAATAGAAGAAAATGATACATCAGTCAAAAAAATGCTAAATCAAAACATTTTTTGACATAAAACATCCAGAAAATCTGGGACACTATGAAAAAAACAAACCCAAGAGTAATTGGAATAGAGAAAGAAGAATTCTTGCTTCAAGGTGCAAAATCTATTTCTAACAAAATTGTAGAAAAAAATTCTCCTAACCTAATGGAACCTATAAACATCAAAGAAGCTCACAGAATACTAAATAGATTCAACCAATAAAAAAAAATCCTTTCTCCATGTAATAATCGAAATACTAAATGTACAGAACAATGAAACAGTATTAAAACCTGCAAGGGAAAAAGGCCAAGTAACATATAAAAACAGACTTAGCTGAATTATACCTGACTTTTAACCACAGACAAGAAAGGCCAGAAGAACATGGTAGACATACTGAAATCTCCAATTAGTGGCCACAAGTACCAGCCCAGATTACTATACCAAACAAAGCATTCAATCATCACAGATGGAGAAAACAGGATATTCCTAGAGAAAACCAAAGTATCCACAAATCTAGCACTTCAGATAATACAAGAAGGAAAATTCAGACCCAAGAAGGTTAAGTTCACCCAAGAATATACAAGAAATAAATTCCATACTTGCCAGATTATAAGAGATGCACACACATGCACATGCAAACACACACACACACAGACACACACACACACACACACACACACACACACACACAAACATAGGGCAGTGGACCATTCCATAAATCTTGGTATGGGTGAGTGGATTCAGAAACCCTAGCACCCACATTGCTGAGGACAATAGATGTTTCTTCTTCTTCCATCCACATTTTGGGCTTGGAACATATGACCATGACTCCCAACATAGTCACAGAACAGAGAACACAGAGATCTCCATGCTATTGAGGTATTTAGATGGTTCCTGAGGGGTTATCCAATAAGCTTCCCTTCCAGAACATTCCTTCCTGCAAAGGATATTTAATCTGTGGTCCACTCTGAGGGAATTATATTCACCTATTCTCCAGAATGAACAATCAATAAACAGTTTGAGACCAAAGATTATCTCTCTCATCAAGAGCTGCCTTAGGGAAAAGTCTTCGTCATATAGAGCCATACTACCTAAATCTCCTTCAGAAGAATGCCTCTGAGCTCCTGGACATTTACTCCTGAACTAAGCTGGAGATTCTTCCTACCCTAAGCCCAAGGTTCGTTATCGGCCTCCTTCTCAGCAGAGTCTGGGAATCTGGGAGTTAGGGAACATTAGCATTGGCCTTAGGCTGCATCATTTCCCACCTGGGATATAACCCACACATTAGGCTCCTTTCTCCTACCCCATGAGCAGTGCATTGGCACTTCCAACAAGCCCCATATTCTATGGTAGCATAAGGTGAAATGTAGACTAATGCCCTACATTTCTTCTGCAGTCGCAGCAGAAGTTCTTTGGTGGCATTTCTCTTTATAAAATGATAACAAATGATGACTAGAAAAGAATGATAAGAAGTAACAGTACTACTTAGTTCTGTCCACTCTTTGTTGGGTTATGTTTATATCTTCTCTAAACATCATGAGTTCTTTCAAGGATCTGCTCTATGTTTGCGAATGGTAATTCAAAATTTAGATTCTATATCCTTTGAGGTTGCAACTTTGTAATTTGCTTCCTTTTCTGTAGATTTTATAGGGGATCATAGTTAAGAGATTATACGAGTCTCAGATAAGAATTTTACCATTGTACTTTTAAAAATATTGTTGAGACTGTGATAGAGCATGGGTATTTTTGAAGTTTGACTAACAGCATTTTGCCTTACGTCATCACTACAAGTTTATGGGGGCCAGGAAAGGAAATAGAATGTGGTCATTTGAATAGGTCAAGCTTGCCTAGATTCATGTGTTTCAATGGTTAGCTAATGGGAGTAGCATTATTTGGAGTTGTGGGCATATTGGAGTAGGTATGGCCTTGTTGGAAGAAGTGTAGACATTGTATAGAAATTCTTTGAGATTTCCTATAATCAAGCTCTGCCCAGTGTAGAATCAGAGTCTCCTTTTTGCTGTTTGTGGATCAAAATGTAGAACTCACTGCTCCTCCATCACCATGTCTGCCTGCAGCATGCCATGCTTCCCACAATGAACATAAAAGGCTAAACCCCCACCTCTAAGCCATCCCAGCAAATGTTTGCCTTAAATGTTGCTTTGGTCATTTGTGCATCTTCACAGCAATGGAAGCCTAACTAAGACAGAATGAACATACTAAAAATGGCAATCTTACACAAAGGAGTCTACAGATTCAATGCACTTCACATCACAATTCCAAAACAATTCTTTACAGATCTTGAATGCTGAGGACCAGCCTCATCTTGGGAGAAGGTCTTTAGGAAGGGGTGTTTGGCAACAGCAGATGAATCACTAAGCGTCAGTGATGGATACATGCGGATAGCTCTGTATTCTGCTCTAGACAGCACTCTGCTTGAGATAGCTTTCTCTTGTACACCAAAGCTCTGTTTTTTTTATTTTGCATAAGTGGCATCTTTAGTAATTGAATATCAATTCAATTATTTACCCTAACTTTCCCTAAGTTGTCCCAAAAAATCAGCATTTTATGAGTCCCTTGACTCTAAAGAAAGAGCCACATGACAGAAGCTGCCAAGATCTGCTGCTTGATGGAGCTGGAACACAGCCCCACTATTATATTGTCACTAGCTTTCTGCTTTCTAACTCCTTCACTACCTAAGACTGGCTGTACTAGAACTTGGTCTATAGACAGAAATTGAACTCAGATCTCTATGACTCTGTCTACTGAATGCTGGAATTACCACCACACCTGGACCTGAGCTTTTTTACATCTAGAACTTGCTGTTTCCCAGACTGCCCTTGAATTCAGAAATATGCTAGCCTTTTTTTCTCTTGGAATTAAAAATATGTATCACCATGCATAGGCCTAAGTTTTCATAGTACTGTTCCTTATGCTTCATATCAAAAGCCTATGTCTTCCAGCCTCAGGATCTGGATCACTGTGGTTCAAAACTCACTCAGGGCATGGGTGCGCGCACAGCTGCATGCCGCAGTTGCGGCTGAGGCAGTCCTCAGAGCCGCAGCTCAGGCCTCCCACGTGCTACAGCAGTGGTCCCAGTGGCGGGTCAGGGCGTGCACCGCACCCCTCGACTGACTTAGTCCCGGGGACTGTGGTTGCAGAGGAGAGAGTGAGTCCCATGGACAGCTTGGTCAGGGAGAGCGGGGACCTAGTGTGCCGGTGGCCGGGCTGCTGCTGAGTCCCCAGGACAGCCCAGGAAGGCGGGACCACTGTTGTAGGGGAGAGTGCTCTGTGGACTTCTGGAGCAGGGATTGCAGAAAGAGACCGCTGGAGCAGGGAGAGAGCCCCGCAGGCGCTGGAACAGGGAGAGTGTCCCTCAGAGGGCTGCAGCAGGGAGTGCTGGGTGGGAGGGGGAGGCTTTTACTGTGTGAGTTTCCCACTTACACAAAGAGAGTCAAGAGTCCCAGGAGACACATGGAATTGAAGACATGGAGATTTTATTGGTCATATTGATAGTTGTATCTGGATGGCGTGCTCTCCCAAAAAATGCCAGAAGGGGCTTGCTTATATTGGGGAGCAGGGAAAAGGGAGGGGCTAGGGCCTTTAGGTAATATGTAAATCTTGAGACAGAGACCTGTTTCATGCCCTCTACCTGCGCCTTATATGACCCACTGCATGTTAGGTCTCTGGGTTCTGGGGTGTGGCCAAACACCCCAGGACTTCCATAGTCCCAAAACCCACCCTGTTTTCTTTCTTAAAAGGAGGGGAATCTCTGAAGGTGTAGGAGATATAATGTAGGCCACATGTGGGGATGTTACTCCCATGTGACAAATGACTGTGGGCCTCTCTGTGGGAGGGACTGTGGAGGGCTGAAGCTGAGAGAGCTAGAGGCCTAGGAAGAGCTTGAACACCTTCTATCCCAGTGGGTATCCCCAGTGTGCCGGGGTTCTAAAGCTCTTCTACCAGGCTTTCTGGTCTTTTCTCATAGTTTGCCACCCATAATTCCCTCTCCTAGGAGAGGTGTCATCTGTAGTGAAAATTTTGGATGAGGAAGTCCAAAGAAAACACCACACAAACTGGGGGGTGTATAATCAAGCCAAGGGTAGTGGGAATTTAGGCTTGGGTTGGGAAATCAAGGAGTCATTGTCAATTAAATACATATTGTACAATTCGAGAGTAATGACATCTGATTAATCTAAATAGACATTATGATTTCCTCACTAAAACGCCACTTCAGTTATGTGACTTTGGCAAGAGTTCATCTGCAACTGGAAGGTATGGGTTTGTCTTCCATCTCAGTGTGTGTTTCTGTGTCTTAGCCAGCATCTCTGGGTCTTCAGTCAGACGAGATGACTGGGAGAAGGCAGCTTGGCAGGTTCCAGAATGTGGCACTATCTCTGGATCTCTGTGTCAGCGTGTCTCTGGAGGCTGCAGTCTCACGAGATGTCTGGAGAGGGGGCAGCTTGACAGGTTCCAGGAGGTGGTGCTGTGTCAGCTTGTCTCTGCTGGATCTGTGGGTAGAATCACAGGGAAGCAGCATCTCAGGCGGGGAGATGTCTGGAAAGCCTGGATATCGAGCATTAAATTACTCCTGGAAAGGCAAAGGTGTTTGAGGAAATTTTAGCCCTGAAAGGTATCTTTGAGTCTGGTTTTGGATGGCTGAAGGAGAAAACATTGTGTTGATAGTATCTGGAATAGGCATCCACAGTTTGTCTGTGAAAGGAAATTAGTTGTTAATTAAAAGCTGAAAGATGGTGGTCAGCATCTTGATTTAACCTGTGGAAGTAAATTTAGATGACTTTCAAACCTTGAAGAAATTTTAAAAGTTCAAGAAAGTGTTGGATTAGAAAGAAAAGGAAATATTAAAACAAAAGACGAAAAATTTTTGGTTGAAAAGCACAAACATTACTGTAAGTATCCCTGTTTGGGAGAAAATTATTAATAAAGGGTTTAAAAGCAGTCGGGGCGGGGTGCTGCTAGAAGCCAGGGCATTCCCCCCTTTGTTTTTTTTTTTTTTTTTTTTTTGAGAAAGAAAAGAAAGGCCAACTTTTAAGAAAAGCTCAAAGCGAGAAACATAGGAGCTTGATCTGAGCCATGGAGGGAAGACATCTAGAGTCAGGCATTGAGCCAGTAGCTCTAGCTGTGTGTCCGCTTCCAGATGGGTCCCACAAGGATCTCTGACCTGGCTGAGGACAGGGTGCGACCGACAGCTGCCTAGCTTCCTCTGTCCACGGGCGGCCTGGGAGGGACATCGGGGGGGGGGCAGACACGAGAGTCCGCTTCTGCCCCTGCCACCAACCATGTCTCAGTGTCTCAGTGGCGGTGAAGAGGGGGAATGTGTTACAGCTCTTTGAAAAGTGTTATAGATCTTTCAAGTGCCTCAGAGAGGCACTGGCTGGTCGGCAAAGAGGGGAGGGACTGCAAAATAAGCTCTCAGATTCCGGAAAGAATCTCGCACACCTTTACTTTTGAGCTTGGACTATATACACAGTTTTGGGGTGGGTTAAGGTCTGGCAGCAGGTAACCCCTATTGTCTTGGTCTGAGAGCTTGGGAATGCCTCATCTGCATGATGGTGCTACTCCTACGTGATCAATGACCATGAACCTCTCTGTGGGAGGGACTGTGGAGGGCTGAAGCTGAGAGAGCCAGATGTTTGGGAAAGCCTGAAGCACCTTCCGTCCCAGTGGCCTTCTTCAGGCCAGGGTGTCGGGGTTCTAAAGCTTTTCTACCAGGCCTTCCGGCCTTTTCTCATAGCTCACTGCCCCACAACTCCCCTTTTTCTGTTATAAAGGAGAGATATCATCAGAATAAGTGTCTCCTATGTTGGGAACAGTTTGATACTGAACCAAGATATGATTGGTAGTCACTTTTGCAATGCTACTCATCTGTTGCTTTAAAATTGAATGAGGCAGGGTGACAGGAGAAGTAAGACTCCAATGGCTAGTATGGGGCCAAGGAAGGGAAGAATCCATTCATCAAGGGGTTAGAGTACCAAGGGGTAGGGGTGTTGGGAGCAAAGCATGCCTGGAGGTTTCCCCGGAGCTCTTTGAGCATTTGAACATCTTGTTCTACCAGCCCAGATTAATTGACATAGAAGCAACATTCCTCCCCCAACAAAACACAAGTCTCCTCATGTTCAGCAGTCAACAAGTCCAGGGCTCTCCAGTTTTGGAGAGCCACTCCTGGTAAAGAGGTTATCTGGCATTGAAGGGATTCAAGGCTGTCCGTAGTAGAGGCCATTGCCTGGTCAAGCTTGTCCTTGAAGTCACCGGCCAGATGATGAGTTTGGACAAGGGCTGCTCCAGCAGTTCCAGTAGCACCAATTGAAACAGCAAGGCCTAGTCCAGTGAGCAGAGGGATGAAGATTTCTCTCTTCTTTCTGCATCCTTCCATCTGCAAGGTGAGTTTTTCAGGTTCATAGAGATAAACATGGGGGACAACAATCACAGAGGTGCAGGAGCCCTGAAAATGGGGGTTGATACAGGCACCTGTAGTGCCTTTGCACCAGAAGAGGGCAGGAGGGCTAACAAATACTGATTTGGTGATGGTGATGTCATGGGCACATGTGAGATGGGGTTTTGAGGATGGCCCTACAAGGCAAAGAGGTGGGGGTAGGTCAAAGTGATGAATATCCTGTGTTTTCCTCGTGGGCAGGGGTCTGTGGAAATTGTAAAGGGAAAAGTTAATGGGAATAGCCGTTAATAATGGCTGGGAGATAGAGGCACCAAAAAAGCATTGGAAGAATTGGGGTGGGTTGTTAAGGGAAGGAGGTCCGCTGTGCATTGAATGTACTGTAGCCAGGAGAGGGTAGATTGTAGTTCCTCCTGAGACTGGTTTTCCTGTTGGATAATATTAGCATGGGTAAAGGCAGATTTGGGAGCAGAGATAAGTTCACAGGAGACATGTAGGTCAGCTACCGGGTATCCAGCATAACCATTAGGGTAAAGTTTACCCATGACTCTGGTTCGCCAATGTTCGTTCCAGGGATCACTGATGGTAAGCTGAAAATGAGTTTTAAGGTCTGTGAGCATGGTGCCATCACGGCTGGTGGATTTCATCTTGCAGCTCCAATATCTGCAACCTCCATATGTAGAGACCTCCTGGAGACATTCACCTGTGTTTTGGTAAGGGAATCAGAGAAATGGGTTGGGGATAGTGAAGATGGATTCAGGGTATAGGGGGATCTCAATTCTGGTTCGACATCCTTCAAGTGGGCAGTCCTGGGTTCCTATAACCTTGTTGTGTCCGTTGTAGGTTTCCCTAGCATAGAATCTCCAATGGTAGGTGTTAGGAAGGCTAGAGAGAGGCTGGGTGGTAGCAGAGTTAGCGTGAAGGATGACAAAAACTGCCAAGAGAATGGAGGAAAGGGTTGCTTGTGGAGGGCACATGGCCTGGGCAGGTGTCATTAGGTCATGGATATCCATCCAGGAGACGCTGCTATTCCTCTGGGCATGGTGTCTTCTCTGCCTTCTCCTCCCCTTCCTTGGTTCTTGGTCTGTCAGTGAGAGGTGGGCCATCTTCTTGGTTGGTGGGGTGGTGTCAGACATTGCTGGCAGGGACCCAGATAGGCTTGAATTGGTCTTGTGGAAAGACACAAGAAAACCCCTCCCGGTTGTAAGAACAGGGGTCTGGTCCCTACCAAATTCCATCTAAAGGATCTTGCCATCATACCAGGATAGAGGGAGCTACTTTTGGTGTGTGCCAATGGAGGGAAATAGGAGGGTATCTGGAGGTTTTGTAGATGTTAAATATGTTTAGGGTAGCCAGGACCACCATTAATTGTACATTAGGGGGATAAGTGGTGGTTTGTTGTTTCAGGAGTTGGGCCTTCAGGGTCTGGTGTGTTCTTTCTTTTATTCCTTGGCCCTGAGGGTGGTGGGGAATTCCTGTATGATGGGCAATTTCCCAGCGTGTGCAGAAGGTTTTAAATTGAGAGCTAGTGAAGGCAGGGCCATTGTCAGCTTTTATCTGTTGAGGAATGCCAATGACAGCAAAGGTAGAGAGTATATGATAAATTAACCTTTTTGAGTTTTCACCTGTCTGGGCTGTAGCCCATATAAAATGTGAGTAAGTATCTATGGTGACAAAAACATATTTTTGTCTACTGAATTGGGGAACATGGGTAACATCAATATGCCATAATGCATTAGATTTGAGGCCTCAGGGATTAGTGCCCATGGTTTGTAAAGCTGGGGTGGTAATAAGGGAAGCACAAGAGGCACATGTTTTTATTATTTATTTGGAGATATAGGACCTGGCAGGGAACTGTGAGATCAGATGTGCTGGATATAGATCAGGGAGGCTCTCTCCTGTAGGAGGGCGGAGACCTGTATGAGTAGAGGGGAGAATGGGTTGTCATCTAGTTTGACAAATGATCTTGACAACCAGGGAAGCAAATTGAAAGCATATACACTGTCTGAAAAGAGGTTAAGGGGGCCTTTGACTTCTTTTAGAGCTAGGTAAATGGCATATAGTTCTTTATATTGGGGTGAGTGGTTTTGGGAGCTCTTTGAATTGGAATATAGGGGGCTCATCTTCAGGGAAGTAGTATATTACTGCTGCAGCTCTCCTCTTCGCCCCATCAGTAAATATTGAAGGGGCTTCTGCTATGGGCTCTCTGGAGAATAGTTTGGGGGGTAGTCATCATAACAGAGGGAGGGGAGAGGCCCATTTTTCATCAGGATAATGATTGTCAATTTGTCGTGGGAACCCCATTAAGCTGATAGCAAAGTGGGAATGATTTTTGATTAGCCACTGAACATCAGAAAGGGAGAAGGGGGTGACAAGAACGTCAGGTTCTTTTCCTAGGGATTGTAGAGCTCTATCTCTGCCATTTTTAATCATATTGGCTAGTGCATCCACTTCATTTAAAACTCTGAGTGCACCACCCATTGGGGTATGGAGCCATTCCAGCACCCGCTGTGGCTGGTAAAGGGCTCCTACAAGGGTGGGGGAGGATTTAAGATAAGGAGATGTACAGGTATTCTTGGGTCATATCTAGCAAGAGCCATTTCTTTTAGGGCTGAAATGACAGGTTTTAGAGCTTAGACAACTTCTGGGGACAGTGTTCTTGGGAAGGAGGGGCTTTTATGTCCTTTCAGGAGGTTAAAAGGGGGTTGAACGGTGCTTGTGGGAAGGTGGAGCCAGGGTCGAAGACAGTTAATGTTGCCCAAAAAGCTCTGGAGGGAGGCAATAGTTAATTTTTGAGGGAAGAAAAGGGTGGGTTTGAGGGGGCATATTGAAGTAAGGGAGATCTCTGTCCATAAAAATGCAATGGAAAGAATAAGTTGGATTTTGTGAGGGGCTATTTTGAATCCTAGGGCAGATAAGGAAGGTATTAGCTGGTCTTTAAGTTGGGAGGGGGAGGTAAACTCGTCCCCCCATAAAAGAATGTCATCCATGTAATGATAGACATTGAGTCCTTTGTCCAAATAGGGTTTTAATGCAGTGGCTACAGCCTCCTGGCAAATGGTAGGACTGTTACCCATTCCCTGGGGAAGAACAGTCCATTCATATCGTGAGGCTGGGCCAGAGTTATTAATGGGAGGCACTGAGAATGCAAAGGGTTCAAAGTCCCGAGAGTGGAGAGGGATGGAAAAAAAAAACAGTCTTTTATATCTATTGCTAATAGGGGAACATTGGCAGGAATGGCTGAGATGTGGGGTAGCCCCCTTTGTGGGGAGCCCCAGATTGTCATGGTTTTATTAATTTCCCTCAAATCTTGTAATAGCCTCCACACCCCTGAGCTCTTTTTTATAGCAAACACAGGGGTGTTCCATGAACTGTGAGAGGGGTGGATGTGTTGTAGAGACAGCTGCTCCTCTCCAAGTTCTTTGAGGGCTCTAAGTTTCTCCCTTGATAGAGGCCACTGTGGGACCCAGGCTGCTTCGTCGAAGAGCCAATCAAGGCAGGGAGTATTAAATCTGACAGTGGCCTCTAGAATTGGGGGTGATTTGGAGGGGGATTATTTGAGTCTCCTTGGGTACTATTTTTTTCCATAAGTAATATCTTAATGTGATCTCTTTCTGGTTGGGTGGTAAGGACCACATCTAGGGCCTGCAAGATATCTCTCCCCAAGAGATTGGTTGCCACTTGAGTCACCAGGGGGCATATGAGGCCTGTAGCCCCATCCGGGTCTTCCCACCTATAGGTCTGTTTGTGATACACTCATGAGAGGTACCCCTTATGCCTAGGAGCTGGGGCCCAGGGATCAATTGCTAGTCTTGTGGGACTTCTTTTGCCTTAAGATTGTTCAATCTGTCCCAGTACCAATGAGACACTTGAATGACTTATCATCTATTTTAATGGTTAACTTTGGGTGGGAGCCTTCTGAGATGCTGGACACTCATAAGGCTTCTACTGGAGTAGTTGTCCCTCTTACTGTCGGGGCTGAGGGTTGCTCTGTTTGAAGTTTAAAGGCTCTAGTGGCTTGCCATCCTTATCATATCGGGTGGTACAGTACCTCCTTCAGTGGAATCCTTTTCTACATCAGGGACAGATGGCCTTAGGGGGATTAGAATCTGTTATAGGAGGGGAGTTTAGTGTTATAGGAGGGGAGTTTAGTGGGCATTTGTCCCTCCAAATGTCCTGCCTCTGAGCATTTGAAGCAGATTCCTTCTGCTTTTACTGCTGCTACAAATGCCTGAGCTATGGATGCAACCAGGTGTGATGAGGTTCCTATTTCTTGGGTTGCCCCAATCCACCTGTCATGATGCTTTTCCCAGAGACCCTGGCAAGCTAGCCTAGACTCTGAAGTCGTGCCTTCCTAAGCAATGGTATTAAGAAGAAGGTCCCTAGCTGTGGGGTTGTGATTTTTCTTTCTAAGCTCATTTTATTTCTGAGATTAGAATCAGATAGGGATTCTCCAGGCTTCTGAAGGAGGGAGAGCAAAGAGTAAGCAGGGTCTTGTGACCCAGAGGGTGGAGTTAGCCTGTTCCAGGCCTGAATGGCACAGAGGCAGACCTGCTCATAGTACCCCACTGGCTGAGTTGCCTGCTGTGCTCCAGTAGTGGAATCTTCCTGGCCTAAGAGTTCTTTAAAACTTCATGGGATATCATCACCCCTCTCCTGGTTTTGCCTGACTTGTTGAAGACATTCATCACGGAAATAAGCTTCCTATTCTAGAAATATTAGGCCAATAAGAGCAGAACGGCAAATATCTCTCCAATATTGGGGGGTATTTAAGTTGGCAATGTGGCTCTGCAGGAGAGATTTTGTCCAGGGTGCATTAATGCCATCTTCCTTCACTGCTTGTCTGAGTTCTTTTAGGTCTGAGGCTTGGAGTGGGTACCAGTTAAATGGTTTAGCTGAAGTAGGGTTGACATTAACTGGGAATGCTTGAGCAGTTTGAGTTTTGGGCTCTGTATCAGACTCCTGAGTAGTATGGGAGGCAGGGTTAGTTTTTGTATGGGAGTCTCTGAAATTACAAAGTTGTTGAGTGATTGATGGTTGAGTATAAGGGACTATGGAATCTGGCAGGGTTTTATCTGCAGGTTTTGAAGGCCTCTCACTCTTGTGGCTTGGAGAAGGGAAAGGGGATTTATCTCTCTTTGTTTGGGAAGTATGGGGGGAGGCAGTCGAGAGCTCCTTTGGTATTTTAATAGAGCCTTGCCTTTGGATGAGGGTGGGGGGAGTAGAAGGGGCAGATGGCCTGTTTGGCATTTTCTCCAAGGCATAAGGAGGAAGGGGTGGGTAGATGGATTTTATCTCTCTTATTAATTGGGTAAGGGCTGCGAGGTCTAAACTAGGGTGATTTTGGGGACCTTGATTTTTGGTTTCCATTGACTGAGGGGTGTCAAAAGCTGTATTGTTCTCAGTCTGTCCTGTTTTAGAGGGCCCTATACATTGATGAATTGCATCTAAGATTAGCAGAAAACCATGAGGAAGCCTTTTCCTTCTTGGGAATTTCTGTTTTTGATAAGGGAAGCTACTCTGCTCCATAAATCTGCACTGTAGATATTGTCCTCAGCCATGCATGGGGCTATCTGAAGGACTTCCTCCCAAAACAGAAAGGCTTGTTTTTTAGTTATTTTCATCCCTTGGGATTCTAGTTGGGCACATATTTGCCTGACCTGGGGTGGTTTTTTATGTGACGTTGAATTGCCCATGACAGAAAAGAGGAGAAACACTTTGTCCAATGGGAACGTTCCTTTGGCTTGACGGCCTCAGGGGATTCCCAAAAGCCCAAAATGTTAAGCCTGACCACAGATTTTTAAGGATTCTCTGGCAGCCGCCCTGTGGCTTGTAACTGGCTCCTGTGTTACCAGAATTTTTCTTTTTTGTTTTAAAGAACGTCTAGATAAAGAGTCTTCGCCAACACCCAAGTCAGGCTATCGGGATTTAAGCAGAGGTCGGAGAAACCTTCAGCCAACACCAGAGAGTAGCCCTGGCCAGAAGGCATCAATTGTTCCTTCGGCTTATTTAAATCTGTACAATGGCTCTCACAGAAAATACAAGAAGAAGTAATAGATTGTTCCTTTCCAGGGTTGGGGGCTTACCTTCTGGCAGTATTAGTTCCTGTGGCATTTTTCGAGCTCACAATCAGGGAGGCAGAGCAGAATAGAGATGGGGTGCCCAAGTGCAGCTGTTGGCTTTGGCGCAGAGGCTTGGCACAGAGAGGCCGGCAGCGGCTCTGGTAACGCCTCGCAGGTTGGGTGGCTTGGTTCTTGTAATTGCGTGGGTGTTCAAAGCTCCATGATGGTCCCACCAGCTGTGGTTCAAAACTCGTGCAGGGTGTGGGCATGGGTGCAGCTGCACGCCATGGTCACAGCTGAGGCAGTCCTCAGAGCCATGGCTCAGGCATCACTCGTGCTACAGAGGTGGTCCTAGCTGATCTCACCAGCGCGTGGGACAGGGCGAGTACTGTGCCCCTCGACTGACTCCGTCCTGGGGACCATGGTTGCAGAGGAGAGAGAGTCCTGCAGACGGCTGGGACAGGGAGAGCGGGGACCCAGCATGCCGGCGGGACAGCCCATGAAGGCTGGACTGCTGTTGTAGGGGAGAGTGGTCTGTGTACCGCTGGAGCAGGGAGCTCAGAGAGAGACTGCTGGAGCAGGGAGAGAGCCCCGGGCGCTGGAACAGGAGAATGAACTGTGGACACCTGCAGTAGGGAGCTCAGGGAGGGTGGGAAGGCTTCCGTCACCCCCACCCCCACCCCCCGCGTGAGTTTCCCACTTACACAAAGAGAGTCCAGAGTCCCAGGAGACATGTGGAGTTGAAGATATGGAGATTTTATTGGTCATGTTGATAGTTGTATCTGGATGGCATGCTCTCCCACAAAATGCCTGAAGCAGCTTGCTTATATTGGGGAGTGGGAAAAAGGGAGGGGCTAGGGCCTTTAGGTAATATGTAAATCTTAAGGAAGAGACCTGTTTCGAGCCCTCTACCTGCGCCTTATGTGACCTACTGCATGTTAGGTCTCTGGGTTCTGGGGTGTGGCCAAACACCCGAGGAATTCCACAGCCTCACAGATCACAAATGTTATCTCCATTTCTGGATTTTAGTTTATTAGAGATTAAAAGTTCAAACTATATGTTGTTTAACTGGAAACACAAACAATAAGCTTCACTGGGTGGGCTCTTTCCTTGAGAATGTCAGAGTTTTATCCATTCTGCTGAGGAACACCAGACACATTCTCACCTTCTGGAATCGTGCTGTTTCTGATTATCATGGAGTCATTAACCTTGGCAGAGAGAATATTTCCTGATAAGTTTGGCAGAGAGAATATTCTCCAAAGGAAGAATATAAGATAAAATATATACATTATTATATAAACAAGACATATACCTTCAGAAACCATCAGTACTCTAGAAGACCCAAGCCCTTCTGGCTGTGCTCCAGGGGTAGGAACAGTATCAAATAGTCCCTTCCATGGCCATGCTGGACCTGGCATTGAAAGAACAATATTCAACTCATATAGAAAAACAAAAATCCAGGATACATAAAATAATCACATACAATAAAAAACTTCTGGAGGTATCACTATCCCTAATTATTTCAAACTGTGCTACATGACAATAGTAATAAAAACCTTATGTTATTGGTATAATAACAGATTAGTTGATCAATGGAATAAAATAAAGACCAGAAGTAAACTAAAAAACATATAGATACTTGTTTTTTGACAAAGAAGCCAAAGTACAAAATCAAAAAAAGAAGGGTGCTCTAACTGGTTGTCTGCATGTAGAAGAATGCAAATAGATCTATATCTATGACCTTGCACAAAGCTCAAGCCCAAGGACATTAAAAATTTCAACATAAAACTGGATATACTAAATCCAGTAAAAGAGAACGTGGAGATACTTTTGAATGTACCAACATGGAAGACAAATTTTTAAACAGAGTACAAACAGCTTAGACACTACGATCAATAATTAATCAATGGGACCTCATGAAACTGAAAATCTTCTGTATGGCAAAGGACAATATCAATAGGACAAATGGAAGCCAAAAGATTGGTAAATGATCTACACCAGCCCTAAATCCAACAGATAGATAAAATATATAGAGAACTCAAGAACTTAGATATCAACAAACCAAATGACTCAACTAAAAATGGGGTATATAAAGAAATATTCAGCATATTTAGTCATTAGCAAAATTCAAGTTAAAGCAGTTTTTTTTTTTTAATTTCATCTTACACATGTAAAAGTGGCTAAGATCAAAAACTCAAATGATAACTCATTCGGTTGAAGATGTAGAGAAAACCTCCCCTCCATTGCTTCTGTGATTGAAAACATGTAAAACCACTTTGGAAATCAATTTGGTGGTGTCTCAGAAAATTGAGGATAGCCCTACTTCAAGATCCAAGTATACCACTCCTGAAGATATACCGAAGATACTCCACTACTCCACAAGGACACTTGCTCAATTATATTCAGAGTAGCTTTTTTTGCACTACACAGAAACCACAAAAATCCCAGGTATCCCTTAACTAAAGAATAGATAAAGAAAATGGGATACATTTACAGAATGGACTATTACTCCACTACTAAAAACAATGGCATTATGAAATTTGCAGGCATATAGATGGAACTAGAAAGTATCATCCTGAGTGTGGAAAAGCAAACTCACAAAGACACACATAGTATGTATTACTTATAAGTGGATATTATCCATTAAGAAGGTGATAATCATGCTTTTTACAGGCCCAAAGAAGCTAAGGAGCAAGGAGGGAACAAAAGAGAATGCTTAAATTTTACTGAGAAGGAAAATTAAAACAGGATTCTAAAGTGAATAAAGGAGGTGGAAAAAAGGGTGGAGTGAGAACAAAGGGGTTTGGTTCTGGAGAGCCCTGAGGCAGAGAAAGCTGGGAGGGAAACTCAGAACCTGGTTGTTTGGGGGGGGGGGTTGTGTCTCCGTGGTGAGCTTGAAACCTAGGAAAATAGAAACTCTGGGGACTCTATGAAGGTAGCCCTAGTTATGACTATTTGCAATAGGGGATTCGGATCTGGAAACAGCCACCTCCTATAACCAGGCAAGACTTCCTCTAATGGAGAGATGACGATACCAACCCAACAACAAAAACTTGACCCACAATTTGCCCTGCCTACAAGATGTGTCAGGATAAATATGGAGCAGAAATTGAGGAAATGTCTAACCAAAGACTGAACCAACTTAAGACCCTTGCCATGAGAGAGATCAGACACCTGAAATTATTAATGATACTCTGTTACACTTGCAGACACAATCCCAGCATAACTATCATCTTAGAGGACTCACTTAGTAGCTAATGGAAACAGATCCAGAGACTCCTAGTCAAACACTAAGTGGAATTTTAGAAAAGTTGTGGACATTCAGGAGGATGAATTGAAGGAGCCAGAGAGGTCAACACCACCAAAATAAAACCTATGAAATCAACCAATTCGGGCCCAGGCTTACAAAATTTGAGGTACCAACCAGTGACCATGCATGGTATGGACCTCAGCCCCATAAACTCACATAACAAACATACAGCTTGGTCTTTATGTGAGTACCCTAGTAGCAGAGACAGGGATTATCTTTGGCTTTGTTGCCTGCCTTTGAATCCCTTTCAACTAACTGGACTGCCTTGTTTAGCCTCAACAGGACTAGGAGCCTCTAGTCCTACTACAATTTGATATGCCAATCTGGGTTGATTATTCATAGGAGGCTTTGCCGCCTTCTTCCTTCTTCTTCTTTCTTCCTCCTCTTCTTCCTCCTCCTCCTCCTCCTCCTCCTCCTCCTC
>NW_021604702.1:1141415-1184609 GCF_004785775.1 Grammomys surdaster | reverse complement strand
TCTTCTTCTTCTTCTTCTTTGTCTTCCTTCTCCTCCTCCTCCTCCTCCTCCTTCTCCTTTTTTTGTGATATTTTTTATTTATATTTAAAATGTTATCTGCTTTCCTGGTTGCCCCCTCTTGTGATCCAGAAATCCCCATTCCCCTCCCCCTCCCGCTGCTTATATGAGATTGTTCCCCACCCACGCACCCTCTCCTGCCTCCCCGCTGTGGAATTCCCCAACACTGGGGCATCTAGCCTTGACAGGATCAAGGGCCTCTCCTTCCATTGATGCCCAGCAAGGCCATCATCTGCTACATGTGCGGCTGGGGCCATGGGTCCCTCAATGTGTACTCCTTAGGTGGTAGATCAGTCCCTTGGAGCTCTGGGCAGTGGGACTGGTTGGTTGATGTTGTTGTTCTTCATATGGACCTCAAACCTCTTCATCACTTTCAGTCCTTTCTCTAACTCCTCCATTTGGGACCTCAGGCTCATTCCAATGGTTGGCTGTCAGCATCCACATCTCTATTTGACAGGCTCTGGCAGAGTCTCTCAGGAGACAGCTATATCAGGCTCTTGTTAGCATGCACTTCCTGACATCCACAATAGTGTCATGGTTTGGTGACTGTATATGGGAGAGATCCTCAGGTGGGGCAGTCTTTGGATGGACTTTCCTTCAGTCTATTCTGGACACTATGTTTCTGTATTTGCTCCCATGAGTATTTTGTTCCCCTTACTAAGAAGGACTGAAGAACCCATACTTTGGACTTTCTTCTCTGTGACCTTCATGTGGTCTGTGAATGTATCTTGGGTATTCTGAGTTTTGGGCTAATATCCACTTATCAGTGAGTGCATACCTTGTGTGTCGTTTTATGATCGGGTTACCTCACCCAGGATGGTATTTTTTAGTTCCACCTATTTGCCTAAGAATTTCATGAATTCATTGTTTTTAATAGCTGAGTAGTACTCCATTGTATAAATTTACCACATTTTCTGTATCCATTCCTCTGTTGAAGGACATCTGGGTTCTTTCCAGCTTCTGGATATTATAAACAAGGCTGCTATAAACATAGTAGATCTTTTTTCCTTTTTATATGTTGGAGAATCTTTAGGTATATGCCCAGGAGGGGAATAGCTGGGTCCTCATGTAGTACTACATCCAATTTTTCTGAGGAACTGCTCTGAGGAGACTGATTTCCAGAGTGGCTGTACCAGCTTGCAATCCTACCAACAACGGAGGAGTGTTCCTCTTTCTCTATATCCTCCACAGCATCTTCAGTCACCTGAGTTTTTTATCTTAGCCATTTTAACTGGTGTAAGGCAGAGTCTCAGGGTTATTTTGATTTGTTTCACTGACGATTGAGAATGTTGAACATTTCTTTAGCTGATTCTTGGCTATTTGCTATTCCTCAGTGGAATTTGTTTGTTTGTTTGTTTAGTTCTGTACCCCATTTCTAATAGGGTTATTTGATTCTCTAGAGTCTAACTTCTTGAGTTCTCTGAATATATTGGATATTAGCCCTCTATCATATGTACGTAAAGATCTTCTGTCACCCTGTTTGCTGTCTTTTTTTCCAATTGACAGTATCCTTTTCCTTACAGAAACTTTGCAATTTTATGAAGTTCAATTTGTTTTTTCTTGATCTCAGAGCATAAGCCATTTGTGTTCTGTTTAGAATATTTTCCCCTGTTCCCATGTGTTTGAGGCTCTCCCCAAGTTTCACCTCTATTAGTTTCAATGTATTAGGTTTTATGTGGAGGTCCTTGATCCCCTTGCATTTGATCTTTGTGCAAAAGGTAAGAATGGGTCAGTTCATACTCTTTTACATGTCGACCTCCAGCTGAACCAGCACCATTTGTTGAAAATACTGTCTTTTTTCCACTGGATGGTTTTAGTTCCTTTGTCAAAGATCAAGTGGCCATAGGTGTGTGGGGGTTCATTTCTGGGTCTTCAATTCTGTTCCACTGATCTATCTGCCTGTCTCTGTACCAATACCATGCAGTTTTTATCAGTATTGCTCTGAAATACAGCTTGAGGTCAGGGATGGTGATATCCTACGAGTTCTTTAACTGTTGAGAGTAGTTTACACTGTCTGATTTTTTTGTTATTCCAAATGAATTTGAGAATTGTTCCTTATAAATCCATGAAGAACTGAGTTGAAATTTTGATGGGGATTGTATTGAATCTGTAGAATGCTTTCAGCAAGATGGCCATTTTTACTGTATTAATCCTGCCAATCTGTGAGCAAGGGAGATCTTTCCATCTTCTGAGATCTTTGATTTCTTTCTTCAGAGACTTGAAGTACTTGTCTCACAGATCTTTTCCTTGCTTGGTTAGAGTCACACCAAGGTATTTTAAATTACCTCTGACTATTGTGAAGCGTGTTGTTTCTCTAATTTCTTTCTCAGTCTTTGTATCTTTTGAGAAGAAGAAGGCTTCTCATTTGTTTGAGGTAATTTTATATTAAGCCTCTTTGCTGAAGTTTATCAAATTTAGGAGTTTTCTGGTGCAATTTTTGGGGTCACTAAAGTATCTTATCATATTATCTGCAAATAGTGATATTTTTTACTTCTTTCCAATTTGTATACCTTTGACCACCTACATTTTTTGTCTAATTGCTCTAGCTAGAATTTCAAGCAGAATATTGGATAGATAGTGAGAAAGTGGGCAGCCCTGTCTAGTCCCTGATCTTAGTGGGATTGCTTCAAGTTTCTCTTCTTTAGTTTGATGTTGGCTGCTGGTTTACTGTATATTGGTTTTAGTATGCTTAGGTATGGACCTTGAATTCCTGATATTCCCAAGACTTTGAACATGAAGGAATGTTGAATTTTGTCAAATGATTATCTAGTATCTAATGAAATGATACTTTGTTTTTTTTCTTTGAGTTTGTTTATGTAGTGGATTTTTCGATGCATTTCTGTATATTGAACCATCCTTGCATTCCTGGGAGGAAGCCTACTTGATCATGGTGAGTGATCACTTTGGTGTGTTTTTGGATTCAGTTTGTGAGAATTTTATTAAGTAATTTTGCATCAATATTCTTAAGGGATATTGCTCTGTAGTTCTCTTCCTTTGTTGGGTCTTTGTGTGGCTTAGGTATAAGTGTGATTGTGGCTTCATAGAACTAATTGGGTAGTGTTCCTTCTGTTTCTACTTTTTGTAATAGTTTGAAGAGTATTAGTGTTAGATCTTCTTTGAAGGTCTGACAGAATTCTGAACTGAAACCATCTGGTCCTGGGATTTTTTTGGTTAGGAGACTTTTAATGATTGATTCTATTTCTGTAAAGGCCATGGGACTGTTTAGATGGATTATTTGATCCTGATTTAACTTTGGCACCTGATATCTGTCTAGAAAATTCTCCATTTCATCCAGATTTTCTAGTTTTGTTGAATATAGGCTTTTATAGTAGAATCTGATGATTTTTTTGTGTTTCCTCTGTTTTCATTGTTATGTCTCTCTTTTCATTTCTGATTTTATTAATTTGGATACTGTCTCTGTGCCCCCTGGTTAGTTTGGCGAAGGGTTTGTCTTAATATCTTGTTGATTTTCTCAAAGAACCAGCTCCTGGCTTTGTTGATTCTTTGTATAGTTCTTTTTGTTTCTACTTGGTTGATTTCAGCCCTGAGTTTGATTATTTCCTCCTGTCTACTATTCTTGAGTCTACTTGCTTCTTTTTGTTCTAGAGCTTTCAAGTGTACTGTCAAGCAGCAAGTATATGCTCTCTACTTTCTTTTTTGGAGGCACTTAGCATTGCTTTCATTGTGTCCTATAAGTTTTGGTATGATGTGCCTTCATTTTCACTAAATTCTTAAATGTCTTTAATTTCTTTCTATATATCTTCCTTAACCAAGTTATCATTGAGTAGAGCATTGCTCAGATCCAAAAGAAAATAGCCACACAAACAATGCCACCACTAATAACAAAAATATCAGGAAGCAACAATCTCCTTTCCTTAATATCTCTTAACATCAATGGGCTCAATTCCCCAATAAAAAGACATAAACTAACAGACTGGATACAAAAACAGGTCCCAGCAGTTTGCTGTATTCAGGAAACTCACCTGGGTAACAAAAACCAGATTCTACATCAGGATAAAAGGCTGGAAAAAAATTTTTCCAAGCAAATGGTCCCAAGGAACAAGCTGGAGTAGCCATTCTAATATCAAATAAAGTTGACTTTTAACCAAAAGTTATCAAAAAGAAAGAATGCTTCATATTTGTCAAAGGAAAAATCTGTGAAGATGAACACTCAATGCTCCAAATGCAAGGGCACCCACATTCATGAAAGAAACCTTACTAAAGCTCAAAGCATACCTTGCACCCCACACAATAATAGTAGGAGAATTCAGCAACCCACTCTCAGCAAAAAAATCTACAAAACACAGGTCTAGTCTTTTATTTTACATATCAATATAGTCATTTACTCCAGGTATCCATTAGGTTATATATATTTTTAAATTTGTTATTTTGTATATTTGCATTTCAAACGTTGTTCCCCTTCCCAGTTTCCCTTCCATAAAACCCCTATCCCATCTTCCCTCTCCTTTGCCTCTAAGAAGGTTCTCCTCCATCCACCAACTTTTGCCTCACCACTCTTATGAATCAGCATTCTGTCATCCCTAGCCCTTTGATTTTTAGAAGACAGTAAGCATACTTTAAAAAAAAAAAAACTTTGCAAAAGTATTCAGAGATCTATCTGCCTTTGCTAAGCATAGACAGTAAATTAATTGGGTAGAACCCTGCCCTGAAATGACCATTTCTACCACAACCTAACCTTACTTCATCCCAGGCTCACCTTGAACTCCAGAATCTGCCTGCCTTTGAATCTTTCTGACAAGCTAACTCATAGTATAGCTGTCTTTGTTTCTTTAGATTCATGAAATACCTCATAATTCATATTGCATGCTTAAATTTTGCATAGTTGAGGAATTATATATATATTGAAGTCATGTATTTAGAGCTCTTTTCCTTAAGGACTTCCCTGAAAATCCCAGTATTTAGCAATTTTTTGGACAATAGCCATATCTTTGCCTCTTGGGCTCATGTTGTCTCACATTATCATGGAGTCATTAATATTAATAAGATATTCCCCAGAGGAATATGAGAATATGTACATTATTACACCCACAGAAGCCATCAACACTCATAGACTCACACAGTGACCTTGACCCATGCAGATTGTCACCATGTCACTCTGTCCCTACCAGAGCCATGCTGGGCTCAGCAGCCACAAATTTCCAACCAATCATGAATGGCAACCTCATGGATTCTACACCAAGTTTACTTTTGATTACAACTTCCTGCAAATCCCTAGATCATTTGAAACTGATAGACTCATGAATACTGGAAATCAGAGACAAGTGTCTCCTGACTATCCTTACTGACTATCAGTGCTCTATTACCCTTACTATAGACCTGTGTATCACTGCAGTAGTTGCCATGGATCTGGGGACAATTTTCAAGATTGCATTTTTTTATGATGTGAGGAAAAATTGACATATATAATACCAAAGTCAAATAAAGGCACACAAAAATATTGAATAAGTATGAGTGAAAATTGACAAAAGTATCTCAACATTTCAATAAGTTATCAAATGAAGAAGCATTCTCCAGAATAGTTAGCTATTTGTTGCAGTAGTGAATGTTTTAAATACATCAAGAAAGTAAAGACTTTGTCTCTGTCTCTCTCTGTCTCTCCGTCTCTCTGCTTTCTACTTGCAGGTCTAAGCTCTCAGTTGTTTCTGATACCATGCTTTTCTCAATTATCAAGGAAGCTAAACCTAAACCTCAAATTAGTACTTTATTTTATAGATTGTGGTCATTGTGTTTTTAATCACAGTAAAGTAACTCAGACAAAAACTCGTACCAGGACTATTTTTGTCACAGATTTGACCATGTTATCTTTTGGAGGAATGAGGAAGATATTGGAACTTTAGAAAGAAAGTGATTTAAAGTTTTAAGTGGGGCTTAAAAGGCCATCCTAGTAGGATCTTGGAAAACAGTAATGGTGAAAGCAACACGGACTATGGAGACCCATGTCAAGAGGTATTTTTGAGGGGAACAATTTTAACAACCAGGCTAAAGATTGTACTTGTATTCTGGGACAAAATGTGGCTGTTTTCTGTCCTAGTTTTAGAAATCTATCTAAGCCTTTATTGAAAAGTATTGGTTTAATTTCCTTGGTGGAAGAGATTTCAAGACAGTCTAATATTGCTTCTGTTGTGTGATTATTAGAAATTACTCTTGTGTACATTTACACTTTAAAAAGTACAAGCAGGTCAAAAGAAATACAAAATGTTCAGTTTGAGGAGGAAGAACACCAGGAAATTTAATGTTGGAGCTTAAGTTTGTATAGAAAAGAGATGAAAAGATTAAAGAAAAGCCTGATCCAAAATTGGATAAAGGAAGATGTACCTCAAAGCAAAGTCAGACTGCTACACATCAAACTTGTAAAATCTAAATGCTGAGAAAATTTAGGCTACTGAATGACAGCTACAAAAGGAACCTGCAAATGTAGTGAGGCCAGTCTCTACCTCATAAGGACAATCAGACACATGAGTGAAAAAAATAGAAAATTTTCTTCCCTACTTGAAGGTAGCCACTGAAGCCAGGCCTGTAGCAGGGAAGTGCCTGCAGCAAGGCTCTAAAAATGTCATTTTGTAATTTTGTTAAAATGAAGCCTAGACTGCATTGGAGATTCCTCACAATGCTGGAGATCCCAGAGCCATGAGACATCTGCTGAAGGTTATTGTATTAATTTTTAATAAATCCCACTGCAAGGCTGCTACATCCTTCAATGGTTTAAGTTTCCGATAGAAAGACACACACAACAGCCTTTATATTTACTACACCTTAAGCCACACAATAGCTGGGTAACTGCCTAGCCTTCACGCTACTAGAATCTACATCCTGCCTATAATTTCAAGTTATTACTTACTAATTTCTATGTTCCATTGTGGCTGCTCATGACCCAGTTGAACAGTCCTCTGGGACGTGCTTTCTTGGCCCAGAGCCCAGGGTGCCCTCCTTGCTTCTCTACCCAATGGTGGCCTCTGTGTCTTTCCTCTTTCTATATTCTCCTAAAGCATGGCAGATATCTCCTCTCTCTTCTTGGTCCCAAGACTGGGAAACCTAAAACTTGCCTTTCTCTTCACCCCTGTTATTGCTGCTAACAATTTTATTAACTAATCAGAATTAACTGGGGACAGGTTCCCAGAAGTTACATACAGACCCTCTTGTGAAAACTGTTTTGGGGGACCCAAAGAGCATTTTTAATACAAGCAGCTACAAAAGGGAGCTGGAGACCAGAAATTGAAATAGCCCAAGTGAGAATAGTGAGCTGCAGTCATCAAAGATGAAATGAAGAAGCAATCTCAGCCCAATTAGAAATTTTCAATGCTATGTTTTGATCTTAATTTGTTCTAATATTTCTTTACAATGCTTCAATTTCTTAATTTTGGAATGGTAAAGTTTATTTTGTGCCATTGTATATCAGAAATATGTAGTTTATTTTTTATTTAACAAGGTGGCTTAGGGTATCTATGCCTGTGAAAAGACAGTAAGACCAAAGCAACTATTATAAGGGAAAACTTTTAATTAGCTGGCTTAAAGTTTCAGAAGTTTAGTCCATTATCTTCATAGTGGTAAACATGGTGTCATATACAGGCAGTCATGGTGCTGGAGAATGATTTGAGAGCCCTACATCTTGATCCACAGGCAGCAAATGGAGACTCTGAGCAACATTCAGCACAGCTGAGCACAGAAGACCTCAAAGCATGCCCTCATAGTAACACAGTTTTTCTAAAAGGCCACGCCTACTCCAACAAATTCATAGCTCCAAATAGTGGCACTCCCTATAGGCTTTGAGAGCCATGTTATTCAAACAGCCAAACAAGACTTACAATTAAGATTTTCAATGAATCTCAGAAGATATTTAGATATTGGGCTTTTAAAATGTGTTTTGATTGGAAATGATTACAGGGACTTCTTAAGTTGGACTATATGTACTTTGTGTTATGATATATCCACAATCCTACAGAATTAACAGTGTGAATGGAGATAGTTTGAATGAGAACCACACCAGCAGATACATATGTTTGAAGATTTGTTCCCAGTTGGTGGAAGTGTTCTGAACTGATTTGAAAATAAGACCTTGTTGGAGGAGGCATATAACTGGGGACAGGACTTGAGCTTTCAAAAGTCTTGTGCCAGTCAGAGTATATCATTCTCAGCCTCTTATTTTCTGATCAAGAATAAGCTCTCATTTGTTCTTGTCATCTTACAATTGCTCTGTCATCATAAGCTATGACCAAAAAAAAATTCATACACCCCAAACTAAACACTTTATTGTATGGATGACCTTGCCAGGGAGTTTTTAACCACAGCAATAGAGATGTAACTAAGGAATGAAACTATATCCCTGCCACAGGGATATTACATACTTGTGTATTGCTATTCTGTTTACAACATCAAGGAAATAGAATCATGTGGGGCTGCAAAGGGATGATTTGGTCTCCAGGTAGAGAATTGGGTTTGAGATAGCTGGAGACCCAACAGGTGGACCATTGCCTGGTGTGGGATTGCAAGTATCTCCCCATGCTCCCGGATTTCAGACTCCCTCATGTGACCTACCTACATCTCCATTAACCTGAACCTTGCAAACACATTTGGCTCAAAGTAGCTCCTCCCAGAGAGGTTTTGTGTCACTATCTACAGCTACAGGTAGAAGGCATGAATAATAGGCTTCAGCCATGGGAGATTTCCGTATTCATGAACTATCAATAGGCCTGCAGGCGGGCGTAGCTAATTAAGTCATTCCTTTCTCCAGCCCCTCTTTTCCCCTCCCTATTTAAGCCAGCTCCCCCCTGGCTTTTACATGGAGGGAGAGGCACACATCCAGACCCAACTACCATGTCATGAACAATAAACTTTTTAAGCCCACAAACTCCACATGTCTTCTGGGGCCTGCCACCACCAAAGCTTCTAGCCTCTGGAACCTTGGACCTTCTCGTGTATGTGGGACCTGCCTGCAAAGAAAGCCACTTGGGATTCCACCTCCAGCCTCCACCATGGGTTGCTGCAGTCCCAGGATGCAATGCAGTTCTGGGGCCCTTGCTGTGCATGTTTTTTCCCACAGAATCAACCTAGATGTTCATTAACTAATGAATGGATATTTAAAATGTAGTACCTAAATACAATTACCAAAGATAGCATCAGCTGAGAAAAGATGGAGAAACTTGTGCCCTGTTACTATGTGGCAGGAAAGTGCAAGGGAAGAAGAGTACTCATGTGACTGAAATATAGGATGGGGCTATTCTATTCTGGAGACAGAGAGAGGAGAGAAGCAGGGCAAGAAAGTCAATCGACATGGAATGTTTATACAAATGCTCCAAGAAGACTTATTATTGTGTATCACAATTTTAAAAATTAAAAAATAAATTTGTGTACATTTGTAAAGTAACTCCTAGAATGGAATTATAAAAAATGAGCAAAAAAATAAAGAAATATGATGTACACAAAAGAAAGAAAAAGAAAAATTCTAGCTAGCAGATAATCATTTAATAAGTGAAACATTAACCCTTGATCTCAATCAAAGTTATGCATGCTTGAAAGAATAATTTAATGATAGACAATGAAGAGATATGACCAGTATGTACATTATAAATACATTACAAATATGTTGAAAATTAAAGGAAGCTAATATCTATGAACATTTCTAAAATGTACTAGTTTGCTGGCCTTACTGTCTATACAGTCATCAAATCTACCAATAGTTTAGGAAATGCATTTTTCCTCTTTTTGTTAATTTTACTTAATTGACATCCTGACTACAATTTCTTCCCTTCCCCTGTTCTCTCTTCAAAGTCTCTTGTCTGAATTTCACCCTCTTCCATTCATTCCTACTTCATTTCTCTTCAGAAAAGGACAGGCCTTCATGGACATCTGTGGGGCTGTGGAAGTCCTGGGGTGTTTGGCCACGCCCCAGAACCCAGAGACCTAAAATGCAGTAGATCACCTAAGGCGCAGGCCTCAAGATTTACATATTACTTAAAAGCCCAAGCCCCTCCCTTTCCCCCCTTCTCCCCACTGCCCAATATAAGCAAGCCCCTTCTGGCATTTTGTGGGAGAGCATGCCATCCAGATACAACTATCAACATGACCAATAAAACTTCCATGTCTTCAATTCCACATGTCTCCTGGGACTCTGGACTCTTTTTGTGTAAGTGGGAAACTCACGCGGGGGGTTGGGGGGAGAAGGCTCCCCTAACCTCCCTGCGCTCCCTGCTCTAGCGGTCCGCAGAGCACTCTCTCCTATAACAGCCTATAACCTTTGTGGGCTGTTCTCCGACATGCATGGTCCCTGCTCTCCCTGTCCCAGCCATCCACAGGACTCTCTCTCTCTCCTCTGCAACCGCGGTCCCTGGGACAGAGTCAGTCGAAGGGCGTGGTGTGCGCCCTGACCTGCGCGCTGGTGAGATCAGATGGGACTTCTGCTGTAGTATGTGAGTGGCCTGAGCCACGGCTCTGAGGACTGCCTCAGCCACGACTGACTGTGGAGCGCAGCCAAGCACCCACCCATGCCCCGAGCGAGTTTTGAACCACAGACATCAACCAGCTATACCATATCAAGTTGCATTAATAGCAGGTACCTTCTCTTCTATTAAGGCTAGACAAGGTACCCTAGTAGGGGTAAAAGGTCAGAAAGGTACTCAACAGAGTCAGAAATACCTCCTGTTCCCACAAGATCAAACCAGACAACTGTAACATATGAGCCAAGGGGCTAGTTTACTCACACGCAGGCTCTCTTGTTATCCGTTCAGTCTTGAGCCTAGGTTAGTTGATTTTGTAAGTTTTCTTGTGCTGTCCTTGACCCCTCTGGCTCCTACAACCTTCCTGCCCTCTTCTACAGGATGTCTCTAAGCTCTCCCTAATATGTAGCTTCATGTCTATCCATTTGTTTCCATCATTTGCTGGATGAAGCCTCTCTGATGAGGACTATGATAGGCTTCTCTCCACAAGCATAGTAGAATATCACTAAGAATCGTTTCATTGACTTTATGAGCATGGGAGAGCTTTCATTTTCTTATATTTGCTCCAATTTAATTCTTCAAAGTCTTGAAGCTCTTCTCATACAGGTTATCAATTGCTTAGTTAGAGTTATACCAAGATATTATGTAATTTGTGGCTATTGTTTTCCTGATTTCTTTCACAGAGTTCTCTGATAAATTTTTCAGTTTGCTCTTGTATGCTATTACATTACCTAAAAGTAGCGATACTTTAACTTCTTTTATCTCCCTTCAATATTTCCCTTCTATTATTTTCCTTTTTGATTATCTTTAATCTTTTTCCATAGTCCAGGCTTTATCCCCCTCCCATTCTGCTCTCCAACAGTTCCTTATCCAATTCCTCCTCTGTCTTCTAGATGATGTTCTCACCCCACTCCCTGCAACCCACCATGGACCCCCATTTCTTGGGGCCTCAAGTCTCTCAAGGGTTAGGTGCATCTTCTCTCATTTGGGGCAGTACAGGCAGTCCTCTGCTGTATATGTGTCATGGGCCTAGGTCCAGCTCCTGTGTGCTGCCTGCATGGTGGTGCAGTGTCCAAGAGATCTCAGGGGTTCAGGTTTGTTGAGACTGCTGTTATTACTATAGGGCCACCCTCCTCCTCAACTTCTTTCAGCCTTTCCCTAATTCAACTATTCAATCCCTAATTCAACAAGTACCAGCTTCTGGCTCAGTCAGCTGCTTGTTGGGACTCTCAGACTCTTGCCTATAAGTACATCATAGCATCAGTAATAGTATCAGACCTTGAGATGTTTCCCAAGTTGGTCCAGTCACTAGACCTTCTTTCCCTCAGGCTTTTCTCCATTTTGTTTCTACAGTAATTTTAGAGAGGAAACAATTCTGGGTGAGGGTTTTTGACTTTGGGATAGCAACCTCATCCCTCCACTTGAGGCTACTTGATGCTCCACTGTTTTTCTAGTTGAGATGGATTCTATAAGTTCCCTCTCTCCACTGTTGGGCATTTCATATAAGGTATCTCCTTTGAGTCTAGAGATTTTCTCACATTCCTGGTCTCTGACACATTCTAAAGTGTCTCGTTACCTCCCATCTCCCAAGATTGAATATTTCGATTCATTCTGCTGGCCTTTGAGGGTTCACTCCTTGTTTTTCTTCCCCAATATCTGAAAATATTGCTGTTTTACCCTGACCTTGCCCCTCTCCTCTCCCACCCAGTTCCCTTTTTCCCCCTGGTCTCTGCTTTCTTCTCCCTCCCAAGTGGGATTGAAGCACTCTCACTTGGGCCCTTCTGCTTGTTAATCTTCTTGATTTCTGTGGATTCTAGTGGTTATTCTGTACTTTTTTGGCTAATCTCCACTGATTAGTGAGTACATATCATGCATGTCTTTTTGAGTTTGAGACACCATACTCAGGATGGTATTTTCAAGTTTCATCCATTTAGCTGAGTAGTCCATTGTGTAAATGAACCACATTTTCTGCATCCATTCTTCTGTTGTGGGAAATCTGGGTTGTTTCCAGCTTCTACCAATCACAAATAAGGCTGTTATAAGCACAGTGGAGCACAGGTCTCCTTTTGAGTTCTTATTGCATGTTATGGTTTGTATATACTCAGACCAGGTAGTGGCACTATTAGCAGGTATGGCCCTATTGAAGTAGGTATAGCCTTTTTGGAGTGGTGTGTGTGCTTTAAGACCCTCATCCTAAGTGCCTGGAAATCATTATTCCCCTAGCAGCATTCAGATGAAAATTTAGAAATCTCAGCTCCTCCTGTTTCATGCCTGCCTGAACACAGCCATGTTCTCACCTTGGGGATAATAGACTGAACCATTGAACCTAAGTTATGAGACACAATAAAAACTTTAGTTTGTTTTGCCTTCATTATAATTGAATTATTGAATGTCTTTCTTTATTTCTTCCCTGACCCAGCAATTATAGAGTAGAGAGTTGTTTTAGTGTCTGTAAGTATGTAGATGTTGGGCCATGAAAGGATATCTTGGCTCTTGGCTGGACATGGGTCTTGAACCCTCACCCCAATGGGGAAATGGCAGGTATTTGGCCACACCTCCAAAATCCAGGCTCCTACATGCAGTCTAGACCTCCATTTAACCTGTGCCTTACAGTCATTTTTGGCTATACAGCCCCTCCCGAAGGGGTGTCACCTAACACAGCAAGAGGGTGTGACTACAGGCTTCAGCCTCAAGAGATTTCCATATTAATGAGTTACCTAAAGGCCAGAGGGCATAGCTAATTAAGTTTTTCCCTTCAAGATCCTTCCTTTTCCTCCTTCCTATTTAAGGCAGCTCCCCCTGGCTTAAACTGGGGAAGGGGGTAGGATTGCATATTTAGATCATCTATTACATGCAATGAACAATAAAGCCTTGGCACCCCAGACTCCACCTGTCTTTTGGGGCCCTTCTCTGTGTTCCAGCCACAGGGACCTGCATGTAGGCACTTTTTGTTGTTTCTGCTTTTGTTGAAGCTCTGCTTAAATCCATGTTTGTTTATGTCTTAGTTAAAGTTTTACTGCTGTGAACAGTCACAAGAACCAAGGCAACTCTTATTTAATTGGTGCTGGCTTACAGATTCAGTAGTTCAGTCCATTAGAACCAATGGAGGAGCATGGCAGCATCCAGACAGGCATAGTACAGGAAGAGTTGAGAGTTCTACACATTCATCTGCAGGCTGCTAGAAAAAGTCTGGCCTCCAGGAAGCTAGGACTAGGTTCTTATATCCCATGCCCATAGTTACACACCTACTCCAACAAGGCCACATGTCCTAATACCGCCACTCCCTAGGCTAAGCATATGTAAACCATCATAGGCTACAAAGACTTATTTCAATTTTCATATGCTTGTTGAGGCTTGCTTTGTGAATGAGTACATGGCAAACTTTGAAGAAGAGTCCACAAGGTACTTAGAAAAATGTATATTCTTTTGTGTTTGGGTGAAATGTTCTGTAGATATCCGTTAGGTCCATTTGATTCAAAACATCTGTAAGTATAATTAATTCTCTGTTTAGTTTCTGTTTGATAACCTGTCCATTGACGAGAGAGCAGTGTTGAAGTCTCCCACAATTAATGTGTGATTTAAGTTTTAGTAATGTTTCTTTTATAAATGTGAGTGCCCTTGCATTCAGGACATAGACATTCTGAATTGAGAGTCACCTTAGTGGATTTTTTTCATTGATGAGTATGAAGTCTCCTTTATCATATTTTTGGTTAATTTTAGTTGAAAGTCATTTTTTTCAATACTAGAATGGCTACAACAGATTGCTTCTTGTGTCTATTTGCTTGGAAAATATTTTTGCTACACTTTATTCTGAGGTAATGTCTATCTTTGATGTTAAGAGGGGTTTTTATTGTGGTAAATTTCTAACTCGAATAAGTCTGTGCAATGAAAATTAATGACTCAGTTAATATGAATACAAGCTGAGCACTTAAATTAGGCACATCTACCATTACACTACTGTATTCCCCAGCTATGATATCTCTTATAACTTGCAGTTTCTCTATGCCATGTGCTTCTGATCCATTTGCCTTCCACCTCCTCTTCTTCAGTCTTCTTCTTTGTTTTTCCTCTCCTTGTCTTCCACTCCTCCTTTCTCTCCCTCTTTCTCTAAAACCTTTTGTTCCACCTTTCCCTTCCACTGCCCAATCACCAGCTCTAACTTATTTCACAAGTTAAAATGAGGAGAAGGTTGACAATGAAGTTGCCTGAGTGTGTGATTCACTCCTCTTTCAAGGCAGCCCCTCTGGGGGCAGCAGAATTAGCATCATAATACAACCAGTACCAGGGCAATCAACAACAGGTTTCCTTTGTGTAACACAATGATATATTTTATTTTCATTTCTATTCAGTTAATCTGTTTCTTTTTATTAAGAAATTGAGTGTACTGATGTTGACAGATAGTAATGACCAATGTTTGTTATTTTCTGTCATTTTGATGTTGCTATTGGAAGTGTGTGAGTGTGAGTGTGTGTGTGTGTGTGTGTGTGTTTGCTTCCCTTCTTTTGGTTTTGCTGGTGTGGAATTTATTTTTTGTGTTTTCTTGGGTTTAAACTCCTTGTGTTTAAGACTTCTTTCTATCGTCTTCTGTAAGGCTGGATTTCTAGACAGATATTGCTTAAATTTAGTTTTGTCATGGAATATATTCTGTTCTCCATCTATGATGACTGAAGGATTTGCTAAGTATAGTTTTCTGGTCTGGCACCTGTGGTGTCTTAGAGTCTGACCAGAAGCTTCTAGCCTTTAGAGTCTCCATTGAGAAGTTGGGTATAATTCTAACCTTTTGTTCCACCTTTCCCTTCCACTGCTCAATCACCAGCTCTTGGTTATATTTTACAACTTAAAATGGGAGATGGTTCACATGAAGTTGCCTGAGTATGTGATTCATTCCTCTTCTGAGGCAGCCCCTTCACTGTGTTCTATATTTCTTTAGTATTTTATGTCAGGAACTATTTAGCTTTTGTTAATTCAACCCCTGATTGTCTTTCTTCTACCTCTGTATTATGTTGGTGATTTTAACAGTTAGTTTTTGCTACACTACTTTGGTTCCTTGGGAATCATATTTGTGCACCTGCCCAGGAGCTAATTTTGGATCCTCAACTGAAACCACACAGACATTAGCTTATTTTTAATGTACTGTGTCTACCTCCAAGGCTGGACACTCCTAAACCTTCCCTTGCAACCCCAGGCTTAATCAGAGAAGTGGCCAGTGATTTTGTCTTTGTTGAATTTGTGTGTTTTTTCTTGGTTTTTGTTTCCTATCTGTTCTTCTGAGATTTGTCTTCTGGATTTTAAGCAGCCTGCTTGACCTCAGAACCACTAGAGAATCTCCAAGCAGGTTGGGTGCTTGACTTCTGACAGCTTGCTTAGCTTTTGGCGGAGCAGGGGATCTCTGTTCTTCTGTCTACTGTGTTTGCATCAAAATTGCTGGAGACTGCCAAAATTGGGTGCAAGGTCCCAACTATGCATGGCACAGGTGGTAGGATGAAAAGGCAGAGGCAGGAAAATGGGTTTTAGAGAATGGAGTCAAGGGGTAGTGTCCCTCAGCTACTAGGGGTCATTCTTCTCTCCATCTGACTGGTGTGGCCTGAATCTAAACAGCTAGATTCTGTCAGAATTTGGGTCAGGAGCCTGGCCACAGAATGGGTAGTGAGGTAGGAGTGAGAGGTCAATAGAATGGGACTTGAAGAACTGAGTCTAGTGAGTGGACAGTTCAGCAGGCAGGGTTCATTCACCTAACCTTCTAGAAAATGGAACTTTTAAAAACACTAAAAAGTCATAACATTTAAAATTTCTTAGAACAAACATAAAAGATTGCCATATTTGATTAATATTAATATACCTGTAAAATAAACATTAAGTTGTGTTTATAGATTTATTTATGTAAATATATTAATATTTTTATTGATTTATTGAAACATTTATATAAAACAATATAGTTTATGTAAATAATTATATACATGTTATTACTATAAGGAAAATATAGTTTGTCCAGTTTATTCTTGGTCATATATTTGAGGATCATTATAAGTATTCATGAATTATTAATTAAAGAAATACCTACTTACTACTGAAGCTGAGGACACCAATTTAACAAAGAGACCATCCAATTGCAGCTTGACAAATCTATGGGTTTATTTTAGTTACTAACAGGAAGAGGCAGGACTACAAGACAACTGCATCACCTGAATGTCCCTTGAGGAAATTTATGGGTATCTACAATACTGAAGAATTCCATTTACAGCATGTGTAATTCAGGAGAACTTCACAACTCCAAGTTAACTGCTTGTATGACCCCAAGGAAGGGCCTTGTTAACCTTTATTAGCCAGCATCCCTACCATAAGTGACTATTACTAGACCTCATCTCATCATGGTCTTTTGCATGATTATGGAGCTTCTCAGATAAAAAGATGTCAATTACTATATTTAATCATAGAATCTAAGGAAACAGTAACACTGAAGGTTCGTTACATAACTATATATTAAAGTATTTAAAATATCCATAGGACTGGATAAATAACAGTTATATCTTGGGATTGTAAGTAGACAGAAAAAGTCCTGATCAGGGCATAACAATATATAAAATTTTATTATTATATAAGAGAGAGTTAAAATAAAGAAATTGTATTAATTAATTCAAATCACAGTAAAAAAGGGAAAATGTCTATTGTGGGGTTTGATTTTCAATGATAAATTCTCAATGATAAACATCTTTGTTTTTTTTTTTTATAAATATAGATTGAAAACAAGGACATGTCAATTCAGAAAGACAGTTTTATTATTTTTTTATATTTTTGTATATTTTTATTTTTTATATTTTATTGCATATGTGATTATTAAGCTTACAGGTCCTCAACATGGGTAAACATTAAATAATATATGTATATTATATATTGCTCTAATTTTATGAAAAACAGGCCTAAATTGATGACTTTCATTGTTCTTATCCCGACTTTCATGAAACACAGATCGTATTGAGAAGCAAAAGTCAAATACATTTTTCTTCTATCAGCATTATTTTAAAATATAATTGCATAATATTTCCTATAATACCATTTTACAAATATTTTGTCTTAGAGCCATAAGGATGGCTTAGAATTTTATTTATCATGAAAAGAGAATAAGAAATGTAATTACAATTCTTAATGTTAGCTACCTATATATCCATGAAAAACATTATTTACATACATTAAGTAAGCATTACACTTGTGGTGTAAAAGCACCATTAGGAAACAGCAGCCATTCTAACAAGCATTTAGCTCTTTTGAAAGCTGATACCTGTTCTACTCTGCAGGTTCATGCACCTGGCATGACCTCATCGCATACTTAATCTCTATGTTCCTACAATAGTGTCTTGTCATCAGGGATTCTGTATTTTTGCTTATTCTGTTTTTTCCATGCCAAATGAGCCTATTGAGCTATGGTAAATTTAGTATGGTAAATTCACAATAATACTAATGCTTATTTATACCAGGCCCCCAAATTGTTTGAGGAATTACAGAATTATCAATGAAGGACTGGAGAGGTGGCTCAGAACTTAGGACCATGTACAAGTCTTGTAGAGAATCCAAATTTGATTTCCAGCACACAAGTCCACAGCCATTCAAATCTCAGTTCAAAGTAACAATTGCTTGGTATTTGTAGCTGTATGGTAAAAACAAACCTCCAAAATATAGTTTATGTTGTTACTTCTAGCCATAGTTGTATTTCTATTACCTTTATTTGATAAGGCCTATGGTGAAAAAAGAATGATTATAAGCCAATTAAAAAATAATCTCAAGAAAACACTTAGTAGGACCCTGGTGCCATGAAGGGCAAAGGGAAAAATAGAGTAGGATTTTAACTGAGGGAGGAGAAAAGGAAAGTAATACAGTTGGAGGTGGGAGAGAGATTAACACTACAAGTGTTTTAAAAAGCTATAGGAAATATTACTGAAAGTTATACTTCAAGATACAAATATAAAATATACATATATATTGTGTGTATTTTAAATAGAATTATGTTACATGGAACAATAATGGCTCCTTGTAAATCTATAGACAATTTAACAAAAATCACAGTATGAAACATTGAAAACTTTGTTTCAAGTTAGAGGTTTTCAAGAGATCGCTCTAAAATAATATGGTTAATGCACTTCAGGTGGTTTTCTTCCAAAACTTGAATTTAAATGTATATTGTTTAAGGCAGGATATACTTTGGATGCAAAACTAGGAAGAATAGAGCTGGAATTAATTTGAGTGCCTTCTTTTTCAGGACTAGCTCTCATCCAAAGGCTGAGTAGAAGTTGCCAAAAGATAAAAGCCTTCAGTATACTACCTAATTATAAAAGATATTGACCCACAGCAATGAAAATCTCAATAAGATGTTCTTAATGGTATAGTATCAGCACTTTTATCTTGAGGGCACCAGGCAGCTGTTTAATTTGACCTTAAGTTCCATTCAACAGGAGGATTGCATTCCTGGTACTGTAAACTCAGCCTAATTTGTCCATAGTCTGATACAATGTAGATTCTAAGTGCATCCATAATACATATTGTTAGCATCAGAAACAGTTTTACAGTCAGCCTCTGAATCCAGCGATGACATCATCCTCAGGTGACAAGAACCATCTTCCTTCTGTTGCCATGCCAACCGCCACACACTTGCAGCATATGGCTCACCTGTGAGTGGTGGGGTGCATCCTTCATTACCTGGTATTTACACCAGAGCCCAAATAAAAGACAGACCCCGATGACTCGCCCCTTTTCCTCTTTCTTCTCTTCCTTGTGTCCCACCTTTCATCCAATAAAATTCTCTTCTCCTAGGACTGTGATGGCCTGTCGTGATCTGTTCGGAAACAAGCCGCCATCCAACAAACACATATCATTGTACCTGTAGACAAACATCGCTCTTACTAATTTTCAATGAAGATTCTTTTCGCAAGAGATAACAACGCCTACTTATATCCACACCTTATAAAGTTTCAGACAAGAAGTAGAGTATACTCCCCAAGTTGTACATTTATAACACAGCTTCTCCACATAAGGATCAAAGAACAATGTAGAAGATAAGTAAGGAAAATTGCAGGAGTCAGAAAACCAGAATAGATGCTATTAGTCTGTGTCTTCTACACACGAAAGGAAAGTTGAACCCATGAAATCTCAACAATGTGCCTCAATATCCATATCTCCAATTCCATGATGTTCTCATAATGCAGATCGTGTTTGTGTGTATGTGTAAATGTGTATAAAGCAATAATAAATGAGACAAAATCATAAATTTGAAAAGAAATGGGAAGGGTAATATTAAGATTAAGAATTGGAGTTGGAAAAAAGAAGAAATGGCTTGAAATGATGCAAATATACTACTATGAGATTCTTAAATTATTTTAATTAAAATAATAATTTGGATAATTGAAATATCTGAGTTTCTATTACATTTTAACTAGTGAATAATGCTCTATATTTCTCACTAGTTTTAAATTTTTATTTTTAATTGAAATAGTACATAATTTCTCCACTTTTTCTCCTCCCTCTAACTTCCCCCATATTCTCGCTCCACTCATGAGTTTATTTAGTGTTGTTTTTACAAGCTTGTTTTTAGGAATACAGTACTTTGTATTGTATAACCAACTAAGAGGGTAATCTCTTGGGAAGGATACTTCTTTCTCTTCCAGTAATTGTTAATTGTTTGTATTTTTCATCTAAAGATGAGGCCCTATGAAATTCTCCCCCCTTTCTCATTCATATATATATATATATTCCATTGATATATATATGTATATTCCATTGATATATATATATATATATCAATGGAAATTAGTGTTGGAATTATTATTCAGGTCTTGTTTAGGCAGTAGTATTGTTGAAAAATTTTGGTGTAGATTTGCACATTTCTTTTTCTTTTTCTTTCTTTTTGGTTTTGTTTTGTTTTTGTTTTTGTTTTTTTCAAGACAGCGTTTCTCTGTATAGCCCTGGGTGTCCTGGAACTCACTCGGTAGATGAGGCTGGCCTTGAACTCAGAAATCCGCCTGCCTCTGCCTTCCAAGTGCTGGGATTAAAAGCGTGCACCACCACCGCCTGGCTGATTTGTACATTTCTTAGAAACTTTCTGCCATCCTTCTTTGATATTATTCATGTTAACAATTTTCACTTTCTGTGATCAAACTCCATGACCAAAGCATCACATATTAAAAAAATTATTTTGGCTTATATTTTTATAGATATGTTTCCATGATATGAAATGATGCAACTATAGTATTGAAATTTACTAAATGAAATTCTCAATCTATTTAACAAATAATAATTTAGATAAATTAAATATCTGTTCTCTTTGACATTTTAACTAATAAGTGTTGCTCATGACAGAGAAACATGGGAGGAATAACAACAGAAATACAATGTTAAGTGCTCACATCTTGAAACAACAAAATAAGGAATGTGAGTATATTAACATCTGAAACTCTATGAAAAGATGAGACATAATAATATGATTGGAAAGAGAACAATCATGTATCAAAGACCCAGGAAGTATTTCCCATAAAACCATAAAAGTAAATTTTGCTAACTTAAAGAAGGAGACACGTATTAATGTACACACAACATATATATAGAACACCAAATAGATTGGACCAGAAAAGAAGGCCCCCCTTACTACACAAGAATCAAAATACAAAATAAACAACAACAACAAAAATTATTAAAATCTGCAAGGAAAAAAAAGCAAGTAACATATAACAGCAAACCTAAGAGAAATACACCTAACTTCTCATTGGAGTCTCTATAAGCCAGAAGGGCATTGGCAAATGCACACTCCTACACACTCCAAGAGACCATGGATTCCAGTTCAGACTGCTTTAATGAGCAAAACATTCAATCACCAAAGATGGAGAAAAGAAGATATGCTATGGTAAATTCACATTTAAAGAATATCTATCTAGTAATTTAGTCCTACTGAAGGTGATAGAAGGAAAACTCCAACCCAAGAAGATTAAATACATCCGTAAAAACACAGGAAATAAATAATCTTGCACAAGCAAGAACAGACAGGACATATACACACAAGCATATGGACACATAAACATATATTGTGTCTCTCTCATGCACAAACACATGCACACACATATTCAACTACACACAGACACTTTTACACACACACATACTCACACATGAATACACACACACAATTAGCCCCCCCAACCAACCAGCCAACCAACAAAAAGAAACAAACATAAAAACCCAGGAATTGGCCATTGATATGTCTTAATATTAATGAACTCAATACCCCCTCCCCCAAATGACACAGCCTAATAAAATAGCTGTGAAAATAGGATCCATCCTTCTGCTATATACAAGAAACACACCTCAACATCAAAGATAGATATGACATTAGAGTAAAGGCTTGGAAAATATTTTTGCAAGCAAATGGACCTAAAAAGCAAGGTGATATACACATTTGAATCATTCTAATATGCAAGAAAATAGACTTCAAACAAAAATTAAAACATAGAGATGAGGAAGGGTACTTTATACTCATCCTACCAAGACAACATTTCAATTCTTAGAATCTATGCCCCAAATGTAAGGACATCCACATTTGTAAAAGAAATACTAGTAAAGCTGCAAAAACACGTTGACTCTCATATACTGATTAGGAGGCTTGAATTCTTTCCTGTTGAATGTGACAAGACTAATTATAGAGCTGCTAGTTATTAAAAAGTATATGAGTATCACTGTATCATTAAAAATGTCATAATGATCACTGATGCATTTCATGGGCAACATAGCTGTGTAGAACTATTGATGCTTTCTATCCTTGAAAGACTTCATATAACTTTCAGATATTATGAAGCATAATACTCTTGGAGAAGGCTTTTTGGTCAGATCTATCTTGAATCTTTTGAGTCCTGTGTCTGAAATATGTGGTATTCAGTAAAAGAAACTTTTTCAAGTTTGAGGCAACAAAACACAGAGGCAATATAATATGTTATTTTGAAAGTCTGTTGGACACTGACCAAAAACTCAAAAGGAAGATTCTCTTCTATAAGAACACATGTATACAAGCTTGAAAGATGACTCAGCCATTAAAAGGCTCCCAATTAAAAATATATGAATATATCTATATACCTCTATATTTATATGTATATCTGTATCATCTATGTCTACTTACATGTATCTATATTTCTTTGTCTTGTATCTTACTTATTTTATAATTTTGATCAGAACTCAGAAGCCACATTCAATGAAGCCTGGCAATATAATTTAAAATCAGTATAAGATGGCAATAATTACATCCCAATAGATTCACCAAAATTTAATGTGTGTGTGTGTGTACATTTAGTGGTGCATGTTTTGAGGCCATCTTATGATCCTGTGAATACTAGGTAAGCATTCTACCACTGGGTTATATCACCAGCCCAGATTCACTAAGTTGAATCCAAGAAATTGATGTAAATTAAGAAATAATCAGAAAATAAGTTGATTTTTCAATATTTAATTGATATTGATAAAATTTCATTAATAAAATATGTATAATAATTATATCTTAAGTTAAACATATACATGACCACAATATTATACATGTATACACATACATACTTAAGTGCTATTTCTTCATAATCATAGTGAATGGAAGTCCATTGTGTGATTCTGGCAGCTAAAAATGGATTTATGCTTCTACTATTCTTCATCAGCATGTCTCTTTGTGTGAAGTCTTAATGATCTGATTTCCTCCTGCCATGAAATACTTCTAACAATCACCATGTCCACTTGCTTTCTCTAGGTTTGACATGTGAAAAATTTTGAAATAAAATTTAATGTTTCAGATCCCTTAATAATAGGGGGAGTTCAATGTGGCCCCAGAACAAATCACAACACTGAGTTGTGAAATACACAAAGTATCAAATGCATGTTCAAGCCAAAATTAGCAGGTATGAAGATCAGCGCTGGGCAAAAGAGATAGTTCTTGATGCTTCCTGAAATTCTGTATCCCTCAAGGATATTGAAGAACCCCCCTTGTTTTATCTTTGGGGCTTATCTTAGCTGTCAGGCTCTCATGCAAAGGAAGTATGCATCTGACAAATAACTTGCCAAAATGTTCCCTGATTTACATAATAATTTCAAAGCTACCTGTGAGATTCAATGGAAAAATAGTTATGATAACATGACATTAAGTTATAGGTTCCTGCTAACTGATCTTCACTGCATAACATTTCTAAAACACATTCATTCATACATGATGACACCCTGAAAGAAAACCAGGCTCTCTGAATTCTCTAGATTTAATACATTCCTCCTCTTAGCATCTCATTGTGACACCTAGAACACTAACTGTGACAAGGGAACCATTAATGCTTGTTTATGTAACATTTATTGTCTGAAGTCATTAGTGTATTTCTTTTGAAATGATTCACAGTAGATCCACTGGGTCCAGTTATTTCCTGAGTTCTGAAAAGTAAGATTAGATGCTACTGCAACAGTTTCCATCACACTATCCACACCAATGAACAAAAACTATCACTTTATGAATAACCAAATGAAAGCCATTTCATCTTTTCTCTTTTGTTTACAGATAATAAATAGAAGGCAGAGCTAAGTCTCTGGGGAAATGTAGAAAGATGCCCACCATGATGGATTAGAAATGCAAATCAAATCAACCCTGAGATTCTACCTCACACCTATCAGAATGGCTAAGATCTAAAGCTCAGGTGACAACAATGCTGATGAGTATGTGGAGAAAGAGGAACACTCCTGTTTGTTGGTGTGATTGCAAGCTGGTACAACCAATTTGGAAATAAGTCTGGCTATTCCTCAGAAAATTGGATGTAGTATTACCTGAGGATCCAGCTATAGCACTCTTTGGCATATACTCAAAAGATGCTCCAACATATAACAATGACACATGCTCCACTATGTTCAGAGTAGACTTATATATAATAGTCAGGAGCTGGAAAGAACCCAGATGTCCTTCAACAGAGGAATGGATGCAGAAAATGAGGTAGATTTACACAATGGAATACTACTCAGCTATTAAAAAAACAATTACTTCATGAAACTCTTAGGCAAGTGGGTAGAACTAAAAATATCATCCTGGGTGAGGTAACCCAATCACAAAAGAACACACATGGTATGCAATCACTGATAAGTAAATATTAGCCCAAATGCTTGGAATACCCAAGATACAATTCACAGACTCCATGAAGCTCAAGAAGAAGGAAGACCAAACTGTGGGTACTTAAGGTCCTTCTTAGAAAGGGGAAGAAAATATTCATGGGATCACATATGGAGACAAAGTGTGGAGCAGAGACTAAAGGAAAGCCTATCCAAACAAACAGACTCCCCCCTACTCCCAGACCTCCCAGGGACTAAACCACCAACCAAGGAGTATACATAGAGGGACTCATGGCTCCAGCTGCATATATAGCAGAGGATGGCATTGTCGGGCATCAATGGAAGAAGTGGCCCATGGTCCTGTGAAGGCTTGATGCCCCAGTGTAGGGGAATTTGAAAGCAGGGAGGTGGGAGTCTGTGGATGGGTGGGGGAATACTTCATAGAAGCAGCTCCAACAGTTTCCATCACACTATCCACACCAATGAACAAAAACTATCACTTTATGAATCCATCCCATTTGTAGTCACCAAACCTAGAATCCTTAACAGTTTTGATTATCAGTGATCAAATAATCAGTGGTCACACCTAAAAGAAGTGCATGCTGACAGGAGCCTGATATAGTTGTCTCCTGAGAAGCTCTGCCAGAGATGGATGCTCACAGCCAACCATTGAACTGAGCATGTGGTCCCCAATAGGGTCACCAATTGTGGAGTTCGAGAAAGGACTAAAACAGCACATGTTAAATAATCCAATTTTAAAATTTTGCATGGCGACATTCTGATTGCCAAGAAATTTGGCTCTAGGAGATTTCTAGGGTATGTGTCTTTTAGTTCCTTCTTCTAGTAAACTATTTTCCAAAAAATAATGGTGGATTACTGGTGTTTACAAGACACCTATCATCGAACTTGTCTAAAAACATGTGAGAATCTTCTTATTCCAGAGTTAATTTCTAGAGCTAGATAGACCTGAGAGATTTTGTGTATTTTCATCTAAGTCAAATTCTAAGCAGGAGATGTGTAATGGATCCCAGCAATTCTGAAGAGATCTAGCATTTAAACAGGAAAAGTGGGGTAACAGATTCAGAAGTCATTGAAATCAGTGCAGTTGTGGTGGCAGGCTATTAAAATGTCAAATCTTTATGCTAAGCCAAATTTACTGAAAAACATTGGATGTACAAGATATAATCATTTATTCTTAACAAAACAAAATCTTATTAGGTTTTGGTTCTAACCCCACTCTATGTCTATGCACAATGAAATTTGGAACTTTTTCAGATTTTACAGGGTATTGTGTTTTTGACAGTTATGAAAATAGTTGACACAAAATCAATGAAGAAGACATGTCAATATCAATGCTCATTTTAAAATAATCATCTAAACAAGAGCAGCCTGTCTGAACATGATACTTTTCATATTTAAGGAAGGCCTGGTTTCTATGTTAGTTAATAGTAGAAAATATTCATATTTTTACAGAAGATGAAGTTTGTAATTGTATATGTCTTCTACTATTCTTCATTTTTGAAGTAAGTATTTGCTCATTGATGTTGTCTATTTATATCTTTGAGCATTTTTTAACTAATTGTATGTTCTATTATATTTTTATTTAATGTATTTGATAGATTTCCAATAAAAGATTTTATATTCCCCACAAATTATGTAATATTTTAAACTCCTTGCAATTGATTATATTATACACTATATATTAAACAATAAAATGAAGCCTTTGTTTTGTAAGACTAACCAAATTTTTTATTAAAATAACTCTTTTACTAGTACATTAAAAGAAAATCATAACATCAATCTCTATCTTTTAAATAGGGGAGTTCTTAATATTTTTGATGAAATTAGAAGTTAAACTTTTCCAAATCAATATGAAACGTTTTACAAACCCTCCTCCTTATCTAGCATTTTCACATGTATAAAAACTCCAATCACAGGATATTTGGTTATAATTTTTGTGGTTAAGAACCAAGGCAATAAAGAAGTAACTGTAAGTCCCGTGATTCAGTTCTTCTCCATCTCATACATTTTACTGAGCATCTATTTTTACATTAACAATTTAAAATCTGGCCATAGGGCTTATAAACTAAATTGTATCAAATAAATTGATAAAATTGGGAATCTCCTTGATGCTTCTACCTCATACCATGGCCTATCACCTGAATCATTGTAGGCTTCCAATAAACATTTGGCAAAGGCCTAATTGATGACCATCCTCTCTTCATCTGTTTTGGTAAAAATGCTCGGTAAACCTCAGCTTCTCTGATCCTGTCTCAGTGCATCTTAAATCTCAGAAGTGACTGATGACATGGTGCCATGGGAATAGCTGTATTGTCTCCATTAGTATACAGAGAGAAAATGGAAATTACCTACTTCTGGAAGCACTTTCTCTGATCATTCTTTACTGCCAGTTAATTGTTCTTGGTTTGAAGGACTATTGCTTTTCCTGTGTGCTTTCATCTATATGCTAATGCACATTATCTTCTGTTTAGTTGGCTCAGTGCTGGAAAATTCTGACATTCTATCCTAGTTTCCTGAATCTTAAACTTCTTTGAGCAAGACAGCAATTTTTAGTGCAAGTTAGAGCTTAGATGAACTAGTAGGTTAGACTACTTTCGAATATAATCCTTTCTTCCATTTCATGAGCAATTTTGTTTCATTTCTTCCAAGGCTCAAAACTTTATAATTCAGATCAAGTTGTATAGACTGGTAGTAACTTTTGCAATCTTGTCTTTCCCTGGGGGGGGGGGGGAAACAGCTTTAAGTAAACAATAAACAAAGGGAAAGAAATGTTGCATGTTTCTGTAAGCTTGTTTCCTAAAGTTGCAAAACTGCAATATCATTTTGAGACTTCTATGATTTCCTGACATTTGGTAGAAGGTATCAAAGTTAAAACTCTTTTCAATACTACTAAGATGGTTTTAGTTTTTGTTCTTTCAGGCTTTCATGAGCAAACAGTTGTGTTTCCTGGAGGCAACATGATGTATGAATTCACAACAGATCTTTTTTTTTTTTTTTTATTGAGTTAAACAGTAGATTCCAGGAGGTAATAGAAAGAAAATGTATGTTCTAAAACAAAGTAAATTTTGACACTTAAAAAATTACTACATTTTGTGGTTTGGATACAAAATAATTCCAGATGTACATTCCCTAGAGTCAGTTCTCAGCTAATGATGCAATTAAGAAATAGTTCAATAATGGGTTAATCTATTAAAGACTAATATTTCATATTTTTTTTTAAGATAGTAGAAAGTGAGTCACTGGAGGTATGAATTTGAAGTAATTATTTTGGAAGGTAGCTATGCTCACTGCTAACACTAGACCAAAAAGGTGTATTTTATTATTACTCTGCCCAACCTTCCTTGGCTGGCATTGTGTTTTTAATGTCATGCCCTTTTGTCAAGAAATTTAAACTCTTCATTGTTCACAAAAGAAGGAGATATTTGAAATTGGTCTTAAATATTTGAAATTTTAGACATAAATTAATACTTTACATTTTCTCATCAAAATGATAAGACATTATTTTTCATTAGCAATGTTTTTATATAATAACAAAAGTAATTCTTCATTTATATTTATGGAACACAGTGTAATGTTTATATGTAATATGAAAAGAATTAAAAATTTTGAAAATACTATGTTTATTTACTTAGCATTTTTGTCATGAGATATTTAACATGAATTAGTTATAATGAAATATACACCATTATTATAGTCATCTTTCTCTGCAATAAATCATAGAATTTATTCTTCTATATATCTAAACTTTTATAAATTTTTTGACTGTAAAATCTCCATTTCTTCCTTTTTTTCTGGTGATCATCACCATGCTTTCTGTTTCTATAATATTAATCTTTAAAATACACTTATAACTAAGAGCCAGTTGTTAATGTATGTGTCTGTGTATTTGTGTCTGGCTTATTTCATTTTATTATGAAAATGATCTTCAGGTTCATTAATATTAATATAAATGACAACATTTTCTTTTTTGAAAGAGTAAAAATATTACATTTGCAATATATGGTAAACTTTCTTGATCCAGCCATTGACTGATGACCACTTTGATTGTTTATTACTTTACCAGAATGATTAAGTTTATAATGAAAACGACTTTGTATTTATACTTTTGATAGTTTTATTCTTTGTGGCTATGCATTCTAACATGTGATTTTTTTTATTAACATAATATTTGTTTTACTTTAATGTTTTCACTTAATTTGTAAGCAAATGATTTCAATAGATCGACAATAATTACCAAAAAAAAAAAAGTATGGTGGCGAAGTGCTACCAAGAAACCCTTGGGAAGTGAATAAACATGTTCTTGTATCTGGGGAAAAATGTGACAATGCAATGTGTGTTCTTAGCAATACAATTCAAGAAATCAAGGTTTCTGCCAAATTCATACAGTTTTTAAACCGATCATATTATGTTTTTCTGTATTTTGTTTAATAAGTAAGCATTCCTGTGTTTGATTTTTCCTATATATTTATGACTCAATTAATCAACTTATTTTGTATTTCAGGGTTCATGTGTTGAGTTGTGTGTTTATGTATGTATGTATGTATGTATGTATGTATGTATGTATGTATGTGTTTGTATGTGTGTGTGCGCCTCTGTGTGTGTTTGTGTGTGTATGTGCGTATACACACAATGGTAAGAAGCTATCCTTAGTGCCATTCCTTAAAATTCTATACACCTTATTTTGAAATAAGTTTCTTGTATTGGTTTATAACTCACAAAATAGCCAAGGATGGTGCTCCAGCAAGTACAAGAGATCAATTTGTCTCGCCACACCAGAGAGTCGCACTGCAAAACTTCACTGACATATCCAGTAGTCATGATTTCCCTTTTGTTTTACGATCACATATAATTAGAAGTAGCTGTCCTTAAATAGAATATGTTTATAAATACATACATGTAGAATTGTTGGCCCACATTAACTCTGCCACGGGGCATGACTGATTAGGGAGGCAGAATGTGGGAATTTGACTGTGCTGGGCAGGTATTGGGGAATAGGGAAGCCTCAAGTCACCACTTCATAGATGGGAATGAGCTGCCATTGACATGGAAACGCCAGAGCTGGCCGGGGAGTTGGGAGGACAGGTTCTCTGGGCCTGCTATTAGGCCGGAGTCATGGGTTCTCAGACTCTTGGACATCCAGGCACTGCTGGGAGTAGCAGAAGAGTAGAGAATGGAATCAGGAACCCTAGAGTTGGGGACAGTGTCTAGCCGAGGGTAGGGGTCTGGGAAAGGGTAGCTTAGGCTAGTCCCAGAAGAGATGTGGCTTGATGGCCACAGCTTGGTGGTTGTTGTGGCTGGGAGCACAGAGAGGCCTCCTAAGAGAGATTAGGCTGTGACTCTGTAAGTGAAAGCCTTCTTCAAGACTCCCTGTGGGGGATCTTGGGGGAAAAAAGACAGTCCATGGTTCTGAACAGTTTATTGTCATGGAGCAAAATTAATGTGTAAAGGGATACTTCACTTCTCAGGGTAGGTCTGAGATTAAATAACTTTTGTGGGATGCATTGTCTGAGAAGGGAAGCTTATTGGCCAAGCCCTCTGGGCCTCTAGGTAACTCATCAGCACAGAGAACTTTTTCAGCTGACATGACCTGTGGTGACAAGCATGTGACAAGCATGGCATGTGTTCCAAGTCAGTAGTCTGGCAGGGAGCTGAGAGTCACCTAAGCTTCAGTTGTGTGTCCATTAAGTCTCTGAGTCTCGACCCAAACTTCCTGGCATGGCTTTATGTCCCACATACACATGACAATTTTATATCATTTACTTTGTTAAAATATTTAACAAATTATTAATCTGTAGCTATTATTTTGTATTTATTTGGGATACAGTTGAATGTTTAACTGTTTTAGAGTTCCAGAGAGTTATAATTTAGTTATCTGTATTTGTCCAGTGTTTCACTAGATATTTTTAGAAGGTTTCTCACAGGGCCATGCATACAATATTACTGTATCTAACACTAAATCCCACCAGAAATTATCAATTGTAGAGAACAATATTTCAGCATCCTTATCAAAAATTTTGAGAGTTCTCTTCAATGGCTTGCTATCTAGGCTGTTACTGTGGGGAAAGTGGATGAATTGAGGGGAAGTGGATGAGTGGATTAATTGAGAAACAGATGCCTTGTATGTCTTCTCAATTGTGAGTCAGCATTCATCAACATCACTGCGAAAGTAGCTTTCTTGCCCTTCACAGACAGTGGGCTTTTTTTCTGGTGGAAGAACAGGCCATGGATACCCACATGGTCTCTAGCATAAGCATATGGAGGCAGCATGGTCTGGTGGGAGCAAGGTCTATGGATACAATCATAGACCGTTTTGACAGTACAGTCCAAGAGATATCAATCTGGCCTCAGTTGGCCACTCACATCAACATGCCCCTTGGCATTGGCAGCATGGCCTAAGGCAGTGGCATAGACCAGGGACATCTTTATAGACTTTTGTAGTAACGAGGGCCATGGACATTAACATGGCCCCTGACTACAGTAGGGGAATGGGCAAAAACATGGTGCTCTGTGGCAGCATGGACCACATATATCAGCATGGCTTCCAGAAGCAACCTAGACTGTGGATACTAATATGGCCTTCTGCCATAGCATAGACTGTAGACATCCATCTGGTTTCCACAGGGCTCAGATATTCCCATGACTTCCACTGACAGCTTACACTACAGACATATACGTGAACTGTGGCTTCAGTACTGCCTGGGGAAACAGACAGAAGATACTAACATGGACCATAAAGGTCTTTTGAAAAGGTCCAATCCAGAAAATGAACTGCCCTTCATTCTGGTCATCCTGTCATTGTCAGAACCAGGGTGATCCCAAGATTGGGTGCTGAGTTGCTGAAGGAGAGAAAGGCCACCTGACATGTCCCTGGCATTTGGGGTAGATTCTTATGGCTCATCAGTTATGACCTGTGAACATTCAGCCTGAGGGCTGAGATACTTCAGAAGAGTATTGATTTGTCATTTTGTCCTGCAAGAGTGGCTCTGTTCTTTCCATAAGAATATTTTTGGAAAGATGGAAAGTATTTCCCTAAGACTTCTCTGTTGTTGTTATTGTTGTTGTTGTTGGTGGTGGTGGTGGTGTTGCCAAGCTACTGTTGGCTCTGTGGTTTCCTTTATGTAGCCATGTTGTCACCCTACACTGCTTCCGTCGGTCTTTCAGACTACTCAACGTTCATTGGCAGGTGCCAGAGGCCACTGCCATGTTTGTTTTCTCCACATTTTATTCTGAATTAGTTCCAATTACATGGCTCTGATAAAGGGAATTCCATCTACTTTAAAAAATTTAACTTTAACTGAAACCCTTATAGATCTAGTTTTATAAACACTGTAGCTTGCACGGATTAGATTTGGGAATTATGCTCTAATAATTTTTCTTAAAACATTTTATTTTATCATATCTGAAGAAACATACAGGTCTAAAACACATAAGAAACACTAAAAATTCAATAGCAAAAATAAATAGAACTCAATTTAAAAAATGAGTAATACCTCTAACTATATTTCCAAGTAGAAATATACATTTTCATTTTTTTCTATTGGTTATTTCACTTATTTATATTTCAAATGTTATCCCGCTTACTAGTTTCTCCTCCAAAAGTCCCCATCCCATGTCCTCTCCACCCTCCAACGACAGAGCTACCTGACTCACTCATACATTCCCATCTCACTACCCTAGCATTCACCTATGCTGGGTCATCTAGTCTCCAGAGGATCTCACCTCCCATTGATGCCAGAGAAGGAAATCCTCTGTTACATAACCAGTTGGAGCAATGGGCTCTTCCATTTTTACTCTTTGGTTGGTGGTTTAGTCCTTGGAAGCTCTGTGGGGGAAGTGTGTCTGGATGGTTGAAAATGTTGTTCTTCCTAAGGGGTTACAAACCCCTTTCAGTCCTTCTAATGCCTCAACTGCAGTCCTTATGCTCAGTCTGATGGTTGTCTGAGACCACCCACCTCTTTTTGTTCAGACTCTGACAGAGCCTCTCAGGAGACAGCCATACAAGCAAGCACTGTATAGAAGGGATAAATCTCTAGTTAGGACAGTCTCTGGATGGTCCTTCCTTCAGTTTCTGCTCTACTCTTTGTCCCTACACTTTCTTTAGATAGGAACAATTCTGTGTTAATATTTTTCTGGTCCCATCCCTCAACCGAGCACCATGCATAACCTCTGGATATGGTGTTTACAGGTTCTCTCTCCCCTTTGTTGGATATTTCAGCTAATACCATCCATGTTGGATCCTGGGAGCCTCTTGCTTTCCTGGCATCAGGGATTTTATAGTGGCTACCCCCAATTCTTCATTCCCCACAGCTATATACCTCCATTCAATTTTCTGACCCTCTGTACGTCTCCTGTCTCCTCACACACCTGATTCTGCCTCCCTTTTTCCTCCCCTTCCTGTATCCCTCCCAAGTTACTCTCTCCCTCTAACTCTCAAGATTATTTTCTTCCCCCTTCTGAGTAGGACTTTAGCACCAACATTTTAGTATGGTCTTGCTTCTTCTTGGGGTTTTATAAGGTCTGTGAGTGGTACCGTTCATATGCCAAGATTTTATTTGTCTAATATCCACTTATCAGTGAGTACATACTATATGTGTTCTTTTGTGACTCAGTTACCTCACACAGGATGACATTTTTAAGATCTATCAATTTCAATGAAAATTTCATGAAGACATTGATTTAAAAAGCTGAGTAGTACACTGCTGTGTAAATGTACCACATTTTCTGTATCCATTCCTCTGTTTAGGGATGTATGGGTTGCTTTCATTTTCGATTATGAATAAGGCTGCTAAGAACATAGTGGAGCATGTGTCCTTGTTAGATGTTGGAGTATCGTTTGGGTGTTTGCCCAGGAGTGGTAAAGCTAGGTCCTCAGGTAGTACTATGTCCATATTTCTGAGGAACTACCAGAATGATTTTCAGAGTGGTTGTACCAACTTGGAATCTTATCAGCAATAGAAGAGTGTTCAGCTTTCTCTACATCCTCTCCAGCATCTGCTGTCACCTGAGCTTTTGATCTTAGCCATACTGACTGGTGTGAGGTGCAATCTCGGGGTCATTTTGATTTACATTTCGCTGATGACTAAGGATGTTGAACATTTCTTTAGATGCTTCTCACCTACTCTTAATTCTTCAGGTGTAAATTCTTTGTTTAGATCTGTACCCCATTTTTTAGTAGATTTATTTGGTTCTCTGGAGTCTAAACTTCTTGAGTTATTTTTAATATATTGGATATTAGCCTCTATCAGATGTAGTGTAACATTTTTCTCCATACTGTAGGTTGTTGTTTTGTCCTTTGCCTTGAAGAAGCTTTTCAATTTTATGAGATCCCATTTGTCTATAATTGATCTTAGAGCCTGAGACATTGGCATTCTGTTCAGGAAATTTTGCCATGTGCCAATATGTTTGAGGTTCTTTCCCACTTTCTCTTCTATTAGCTTCAGTGTGTCTGGTTACAGGTGGAGGTCCTTGATCCACTTTTACTTGAGCTTTGTACAAGGAGATAAGGATGGATGAATTTGTATTTTTCTATATGCTAACTACCACTTGAGCTTCCAATATTTGTTGAATATGTTCTTTTTTCCACTGTATGGTTTTGGCTTCTTTGTCAAAGATAAGGTGACCATAGGTGTGTGGATTTATTTCTGGGCCTTCAACTCTATTCCACTGATCTACTTGTTTATCTCTGCATCAATACCATGCAGGTTTTTTTTTCTTTTTTTTTTTTTAATCACTATTGCTCTGTAGTATAGCTTGAGGCCAAGGATAGTGATTCTCCCAGAAATTTTCTTATTGTTGAGAATAGTTTTCACTATCCTGGGTTTATTGTTATTATGAATGAATTTGAGAATTGCCTTTTGTATCTCTGTGAAGAACTGATTTGGAATTTTGATGGGGATTACATTGAATCTATAGATTGCTTTCAGCAAGATGGCCATTTTTACTGTATTAATCCTGCCAATCCAAGATCATGGGAGGTGTTTCCATTTCCTGAGGTTTTCTTCAGTTTCTCTCTTCAGAGACTTAAAATTCTTGTCATTTATATTTTTTACTGCCTTGGCTAGAATCACACCAAGATGTTTTATATTACTTGTGACTACTGTGAAGGTTGTTGTTTCCCAAATTTCTTTCTCAGCTCATACATACTTTGAGTAGAATAAGAATACTGATTTGTTTTAGTTAATTTTATATCCGGCTACTTTGCTGAACTTGATTATCAGCTGTAGGAGTTCTCTGGTGGAATTTTTGGGATCACTTAAGAATACTATCATACCATCTGCAAGTAATGACATCTTTACTTCTTCCTTCCCAATTTGTATCTATTTGACCTCCTTTTGTTGTCTAATTGCTCTGGATAGAAATTAGAGTACTGTATTGAATTAGATAGGCAAATAGTGGACAGTCTTTTCTGGTCTCTGATTTTAGTAAGATTGCTTTCAGATTCTTACCATATAGTTTGATGTTACCTATTGGTTTGATGTACATTGCTTTTATTATGTTTATGTATGATTCTTGAATTCCTGATCTTTCCAAGACTTTGAACATGAAGACTGTTTTATTTGTCAAATGCTTTTTCAGCATCTAATGGGATGATCATGTGTTTTTTCCTTTGGGTTTCTTTATATAGTGGAATATGTTTATGGATTTCCATATATTGAACCATCCTTACATCACTGAGATGAAGCCTACTTGATCATGTTAAATGATCATTTTGATGTGTTTTTAGATTCTGTTTGCAAGAATTTTCTTGCATATTTTTGAATCAATATGCATAAGGGAAATTTGTCTGAAGTTGTCTTTCCTTGTTTGTTTTTTGTGTGATTTTGATATCAACGTAACTGTGGCTTCATAGAACAAATTGGGTAGTGTTCTATATGGTTCTATTTTGTGGAATAGTTTGAAGAGTATTGGTATTAGGTCTTCTTTGAAGGTATGATAGTCTAAAACCACCTGATCTTGGGCTTTTTTTTGGTTGGGAGACTACTAATGATTGCATCTGTTTCTTTAGGGGTTATAGGTCTATTTAGATGGTTTATCTAATCCTGATTTAACTTTGGTACCCACAATGTGTCTAGAAAATCATCCTTTTTTTTATTTTTCAGGTTCATTGAGTATTGGCTTTTGTTTTAGAATTTACTGATTTTTTACTTTATTCAGTTTCTGTTATGTCTCCATTTCAATTCTCATTTTGTTATTTTGGATACTGTCACTGTGCCCTCTGATTAGTCTGACTAAGAGTTTTTCTATCTTGCTGATTTTCTCAAAAAACAAGCTCTTGGTTTTGTTTCTTCTCTGTATAGTTCTTTTTGTTTCAACTTGGTTTGATTGTTTCCTGCCTTCTACTCCTCTTGGGCATATTTGCTTGTTTTAGTTCTAGAGCTTTCAGATGTGCTGTTAACCTGCTAGCATATTCTCTCTACAATTTCTTTATGTAGACACTCAGACCTATGAGTTTTCCTCTCAGCACTGTTTTCATTGTGTTCCATAGGTTTGGGTATTTGTGCCTTCATTTTTGTTAAATTCTAAAAAATCTTTAATTTCTTCCTTTATTTCTTTCCTGACCAAGTTATCATTGAGTAGAAAGTTGTCCAGTTTCCATGAGTATATGGGCTTTCTGTTGTTTTTGTTGTTATTGAAGGTCAGTTTTAGTGCATGGGTATCTGATAGGATACATAGAATTATTTCAATCTTCTTGTATTAGTTAAGACTTGTTTTCTGTTTGATTATATGGTCAATTTTGGAGAAGGTACCATGAGGTGCTGAGAAGAATTTATATTATTTTGTTTTAGGGTGAATTGTTCTATAGATATCTGTTCATAACTTCTCTTAGTTTCCCTGTATCTTTCTTTAGTTTTTGTTACTATAATCTGTCCATTAGTGATAGTGACGTGCTGAAGTCTCCCACTATTATTGTGTGAGGTTCAATGTGTACTTTGAGATGTAATAAAATGACTTTTACAAATGTGGGTACTCTTGCATTTGGGGAATAGATGTTGAGAATTGAGAGTCCATCTTGGTAGATTTTTTCTTTGATGAGTATGAAGTATCTTTCCTCATCTTTTTTTGATAACTTTTAGATAAAAGTCAATTTTATTCCATATTATGATGGCTACTTCAGCTTGTTTTTTGGGACCATTCAGTTGAAATTATTTTTCCAGCCTTATAATCTAAAGTAGTGTCTATCTCTGTCACTGAAGCATGTTTCTTGAATGCAACAAAATACTGGGTCCTGTTTATATATTCAGGCTGTTATCCTATTTTTCTATTGGGGAATTGAGTCCATTGATGTTAAGAGATATTAAGGACAATGATTTTCACTTCCTGTTATTTTTGTTGTTAGAGGTGGAATTATGTTATTGTGGCTCTCTTCTTTTGGGTTTATTTTGAGCAGATTAATTTCTTTCTTTATCTTGGGTATAGTTTTTCTCCTCATGTTGGTGTTTTCCATCCATTATCCTTTGTAAGGTTGGATTTGTGGAAGGATATTGTTTAAATTTGGTATTGTTATGGAATATTATGGTTTTTCCATCTATAGTAATTGAGAGTTTTGCTGGTAATAGTAGCTTGGGCTGACAGTTTTGTTCTCTTAGGTTCTATATGACATCTGCCCAGGATCCTCTGGCATTTAGAGTCTCTGTAGAGTTATCTGGTGTAATTCTGTTATGTATAGCTTTATATGTTACTTGACATTTTTCCTTTACTGCTTTTAATATTTTTTCCTGTGCATTTGGTGTTTTGATTATTATATAACAAAAGGAATTTCTTTTCTCCCTTCCACCCCTGCCTGATCCTTTGGGTTGAGGCAGACACAGAGTTGGGTCTGCTCCTGTCCTGTGGAGATACTGACTCCTGAGCCATCCTAGAGGAGCCACTGCACCCAGAGCAGAAGGATTTCCAGATCCAAGAGGTGACCTGAGTCCCAGGAGTTATTCCTCCCAGGAGATTAGGATCATAAGACCACAGAGACATCTGGACTCTGAGGAGCTCTGCAACAAGCAAGATAACTGGAAATACAGACTCCAGTCTGACACAGTAAGGACAGGTAACACTAGAGTTAACCAGATGGCGAAAGGCAAGTGCAAGAACATAAGCAACAGAAACCAAAGTTTCTTGGCATCATCAGTACCCAGTGCTCCCAATACAGCAAGCCCTGAACACCCCATCACACCTGAAAAGCAGGATTCAGAATTAAAATCACTTCTCATGATGATGATAGAGGATTATAAGAAGGAATTAAGTAACTCCCTTAAAGAAATACAGGAGAGTACAAGTAAACAGGTAGAAACCCTTAAAGAGGAATCACAGAAATCCCTTAAAGAAATGCAAGAAAACACAAAGAAGGAATTAGACAAATACATTCAGGATCTGAAAATGGAAATAGAAACAATAAAGAAAGCTCAAAGGGAGACAACCATGGAAATAGAAAACCTAAGAAAGAGATCAAGAGTCGTAGACACAAGCATCACCAACCAAATACAAGAGATAGAAGAGAGAATCTCAAATGCAGAAGATACGGTGGAAAATATTGACACAGTTGTCAAAGAAAATGCAAAATGCAAAAAACTCCTAACTGAAAACATCCAGAAAATCCAGGACACAATGAGAAGACCAAACCTAAGGATAATAGATATAGATGAGAATGAAAATTCCCAACTTAAAGGGCCAGTAAATATTTTCAACAAAATTATTGAGGAAAACTTCCCTAACCTAAAGAACAAGATGCCCATAAACATACAAGAAGCCTACAGAACACCAAATAGACTAGACCAGAAAAGAAATACCTCCCGTCATATAATAATCAAAACATCAGATGCACAAAACAAAGAAAAAATACTAAAAGCAGTAAGGGAAAAAGGTCAAGTAACATATAAAGGCAGACCTATAAGAATTACACCAGACTTCTCACCAGAGACTGAAAAAGCCAGAAGAGCCTGGACTGACATCATACAGACCCTAAGAGAACACAATTGCCAGCCCAGATTTCTATACCCAGCAAAACTCTCAATCACTAAAGATGGTGAAACCAAGATATTCCATGACAAAACCAAATTTTCACAGTATCTTCCCACAAACCCAGCACTTCAAAGGATAATTGATGGAAAACGCCAACACAAAGAGGGAAATTACAACCTAGAAACAGCAAGGAAGTAATCTTCCAACAACCCCAAAAGAAGATAACAATACAAACATAACTCTACCTCTAATAACAAAAATAACTGGAAGCAACAATCATTTTTCCTTAATATCTCTTAACATCAATGGTCTCAATTCCCCAATAAAAAGACACAGACTATCAGACTGGATACACAAACAAGACCCATAATTTTGCTGCATACAAGAAACGCACCTCAGTGACAAAGACAAACACTACCTCAGAATAAAAGGGTGGAAAACAATTTTCCAAGCCAATGGTCCCAAGAAACAAGCTGGAGTAGCCATTCTAATATCAAATAAAATTGACTTTCATCCAAAATCAATCAAAAAAGATAAGGAAGGACACTTCATACTCATCAAAGAAAAATCTAACAAGGTGAACTCTCAATTCTGAACATATGTGCTCCAAATGCAAGGCCACCTACATACATAAAAGAAACTTTACTAAAGCTCAAAACACACATTACACCTCACACAATAATAGTGGGTGATTTCAACACCCCACTCTCAGCAATGGACAGATCATGGAAACAGAAACTAAACTGAGACACTTTGACATTAACAGAAGTTATGAACCAAATGGACTTAACAGACATCTATAGAACATTTCATCCTAAAACAAAAGAATATACCTTTTTCTCAGCACCTCATGGTACCTTCTCCAAAATAGACCATATAATTGGTCACAAAACAAGCCTCTACAGACACAAAAAGATTGAAATAATCCCTTGCATCTTATCAGATGACCACGGACTAAGACTGGTCTTTAATAATGACAAAACCACTGGAAAACCCACGTGCACATGGAAACTGAATAACTCTCTACTCAATGATGACTTGGTCAAGGAAGAAATAAAGAAGGAAATTAAAGACTTTTTTAGAATTCAATGAAAATGAGGACACATCATACCAAAACTTGTGGGACTCCATGAAGGCAGTGCTAAGAGGAAATCTCATAGCTCTAAGTGCCTACAAAAGGACACTCGAAAGAGCACACACTAACAACTTGACTGCACAACTAAAAGCTCTAGAACAAAAAGAAGCAAATACACCCAGGAGGAGTAGAAAGCAGGAAATAATCAAACTCAGGGCTGCAATCAACCAAATAGAAACAGAAAGAACAATACAAAATATCAATAAAACCAGGAGCTGGTTCTTTGAGTAAATCAACAAGATAGATTAACCCTTAGCCAGATTAACCAGAGGGCACAGAGACAGTATCCAAATTAATAAAATCAGAACTGAAAAGGGAGACATAACAACAGAAACTGAAGAAATTCAAAAAAATCATCAGATTCTACTACAAAGGCCTATACTCAACAAAACTGGAAAACCTGGATAAAATGGATAATTTCTTAGACATATACCAGGTACCAAAGTTAAACGAGGAGCAGATAAACCATCTAAATAGTCCCATAACCCCTAAAGAAATTACAGCAGTTATTAAATGTCTGCCCACTAAAAAAAGCCCAGGACCAGATGGTTTTAGTGCTGAATTCTATCAGACCTTGAAGGAAGACATAATACCCATTCTATTCAAACTATTCCACAAAATAGAAACAGAAGGAACACTATCAAATTCGTTATATGAAGATACAGTTACACTCATACCCAAACCCCACAAAGACCCGACAAAGAAAGAGAACTTCAGACCAATCTCCCTTATGAACATCGATACAAAAATACTCAATAAAATTCTAGCAAACAGAATCCAAGAACACATCAAAACAATCATCCATCATGATCAAGTAGGTTTTATCCCAGGAATGCAGGGATGGTTCAATATTCGAAAATCCATCAATGTAATCCACTATATAAACAAACTCAAAGAAAAAAAACCACATGATCATCTCACTAGATGCTGAGAAAGCATTTGACAAAATTCAACATCCCTTCATGATAAAAGTCTTGGAAAGATCAGGAATTCAAGGCCCATACCTAAACATAGTAAAAGCAATTTACAGCACACCAGTAGCCAACATCAAGCTAAATGGAGAGAAACTTGAAGCAATCTCAATAAGATCAGGGACCAGACAAGGCTGCCCACTCTCCCACTACCTATTCAATATAGTACTGGAAGTCCTAGCCAGAGCAATTAGACAACAAAAAGAAGTCAAAGGGATACAAATAGGAAAGGAAGAAGTCAAAATATCACTATTTGCAGATGATATGATAGTATACTTAAGTGACCCCCAAACTTCCACCAGAGAACTCTTAAACCTGATAAACAACTTCAGCAAAGTGGCTGGTTATAAAATCAACTCAAAAAAATCAGTAGCCTTCCTTTACATGAATGATAAACAGACTGAAAAAGAAATTATGGAAATGACACCCTTCACAATAGTTGCAAATAATATAAAATACCTTGGTGTGAATCTAACCAAGCAAGTGAAAGACCTGTATGACAAGAACTTCAAGTCTCTGAAGAAAGAAATTGAAGAAGATCTCAGAATATGGAAAGATCTCACAAGCTCATGGATTGGCAGGATTAATACAATAAAAATGGCCATCTTGCCAAAACAATATACCGATTCAATGCAATCCCCACTAAAATCCCAACTCAATTCTTCACAGAGTTAGAAAAGGAAATTCTCAAATTCATATGGAATAACAAAAAACCCAGGATAGCGAAAACTATTCTCAACAATAAAAGAACTTCGGGAGGAATCACCATCCCTGACCTCAAGATGTACTACAGAGCATTAGTGATAAAAATTACCTGGCATTGGAACAGAGAAAGGCAGGAAGATCAATGGAATAGAATTGAAGACCCAGAAATGAACCCACACTCCTATGGTCACTTGATCTTTGACAAAGGAGCTAAAACTGTCCAGTGGAAAAAGGACAGCATTTTCAACAAATGGTGCTGGTTCAACTGGAGGACATCATGTAGAAGAATGAAGATTAATCCATTTTTATCTCCTTGCACAAAGCTCAAGTCTAAGTGGATAAAGGACCTCCACATAAAACCAGATACACTGAATTTAATAGAAGAGAAGGTGGGGAAGAGCCTCGAATACTTGGGCACAGGGGAAAATTTCCTGAACAGAACACCAATGGCATATGCTCTAAGATCAAGAATTGACAAATGGGACTTCATAAAATTGCAAATTTTCTGTAAGGCAAAGGACACTGTCAATAGGACAAAACGACAACCACCAAATTGGGAAAAGATCTTTACTAATCCTTCAACTGATAGAGGGCTAATATCTAATATATACAAAGAACTCATGAAATTAGACTTCAGACAACCAAATTACCCTATTAGAAAATGGGGTATAGAGTTTAACAAAGAATTTTCAATGGAAGAAACTCGAATGGCCGAGAAGCACCTAAAGAAATGTTCAGCATCCTTAGTCATCAGGGAAATGCAAGTCAAAACAACCCTGAGATTCCATCTCACACCAGTCAGAATGGCTAAGATTAAAAACTCAGGTGATAGTAGATGCTGGCAAGGGTGTGGAGAAAGAGGAACAATCCTCCATTGTTGGTGGGACTGCTAGATGGTGCAACCACTTTGGAAATCAGTCTAGCGGTTCCTCAGAAAATTGGACAAAACATTACCTGAGGATCCAGCTATACCACTCCTAGGCATATACCCAGAAGATGCTCGAACATATAACAAGGACATATGCTCAACTATGTTCATAGCAGCCTTATTTATAATAGCCAGGAGCTGGAAAGAACCCAGATGTCCTTCAACTGAGGAATGGATTCAAAAAATGTGGTATATTTACACAATGGAGTATTACTCAGCTATTAAAAACAATGAATTCGAGAGTTTCCTAGATAAATGGATGGAACTAGAAATTATTATCCTGAGTGAAGTAAGCCAATCACAAAAGATCACATATGGTATTCACTCACTGATTATTGGATATTAGCCCAGAACCTTGAAATGCCCAAGATGCAACTCACAGGCCACATGAAGGTCATAAAGAAGGAAGACCAAGTGAGGGTGATTCAGTCCTTCTTAGAAGGAGCAACAAAATACTCAAGGGAGCAAATATGGAGACAAAGTGAGGGACAGAAACTGAAGGAGGGACCATCTGAAGACCTTTCCACCTGAGTATCCACCCCATGTGCAGTCACCCAAGGTAGATGCTGATGTGGAAGTCAGGAAGTGCATGCTGACAAGAGCCTGATATGGATGTCTCCTCAGAGGCCTTCAAGAGTCTGACATATTCAGAGGCAGATGCTCACCACTAGCCATTGAACTGATAATGGGGTTCTCAATGGAGGAGTTAGAGTGAAGACTGAAGGAGCTGAAAGGGTTTGTGGGACCATGAGGAGAGTAACAATACCAACCAACCACAGCTCCCAGGGTCTAAACCACCAGCCTGGGAGCACTTAGGGAGGGATCCAGGGCTTCAGCTGAATATGTAAGAGTGGAGGGCCCTGCTGGGCATAGGTGGAAGATGAGATCCTT